>NC_134408.1:23143353-23443353 GCF_038048845.1 Mixophyes fleayi
ATTCAGCATTCATCTACTAGCCTCTCCCTAAGCTAGCCACTCTACCTGATTAGCACCCATCTACAAAGTACACTCAAAATATATTATTCTCTTTTTATATTCAAATAACCAACATTGTTGTGTGACCGGATCATATCGTCCCATTAAGCATTTTTTCCCCCATTGCAATCTGGCTGGATCAATATGTAACATGTAGCACTTAACCTCACATATCACACCTTATTTTCCAATAGGATTGTAGCAGCTCTGTCAGTCTGCTAATACTCAGGGGGTCTAGTTACTAAACTGTGGGATTGAAAAAGTGGAGATGTTGCCTGTAGCAACCAATCAGATTCTAGCTGTCATTTTGTAGAATGTACTAAATAAATGACAGCTAGAATCTGATTGGTTGCTAAAAGCAACACCTACACTTTTTCAAACCCGCAGTTTAGTAAATCTAGCCCCCAGTCTTGTTTTATTGCTGTTAATGCTACATTGTTTGCTGGCACTGTATGAAAAATATATATATTTAGCAAATAATATCTAAAACTGGATAATGCTGGCAACAGCCTTGCAGCGAGCACTTTTGGGTGAATTTAATTCCAGGAGATCTACAGCAAGGTAGGGTTTATCAGGCTACTTAAATCCCAGGAGCCAAGTAGCCAACGCATCTCAGAAATTACTGCTGGAACTTAATATTTGGTAGTAATAGCTATGGGTGCCAAAAAGATCCACATCTTTCTTAACTTCTTTAAAGACCCTGCATGCTCCTAAACATGAACTATCAGCTTTACATTATTTACCTGCCTATAGTATTATCAACATTATTTACCCATCTACATTCATATTATTCTTCATTATCTACCTATCCGTGCAAATATATTTCAATAATTACAGTGAGCAACCTCCAAAACACTTATAGCAGGCCTAGACACCCCGCTCTCCAGGTGTGGTAACACTACAAGTACCAGCATGCTTTTCTAGCCCCCAGCCACTTGGTATGCTGCAAAACACGCCGTTACTTAATCTTATTTCGTTAACCTGCGATTCTTCAGACGTTGTCCAACGAAAAAGTTTCTGCAAGCACTGAAAAATCTAACGAACAAATTTGACTTTAAAATATATGCGAGGTGGATCATTCACCTTCACACAGTAGAAGTTGTAATTTTATGGGATTAAAACGATACGGAGCCTGCCAAGATCACTGGGCTATAACGACATGAATGAGGCAAGAGGAATGAATAAACATATTTAGAACCTAATTTTCACTTGCAAAACAGAGAGACAATAGAAGGGGGGAAAAACTGATGGGGAGGACGACATTCCAACAACTCTTCTCAAAGCACCAGGATGTCACATCAACTGGCTTCAATCTTGCACCACAAATGACATTGCGTTACTTAAAGTTAGGATAAACCTTCAAAATGCATTTAGTTGTGTTGTACAGTCCCCCATACAAGAGCTGATTCTGCTGCCCGGCCGCAGAACCAAGCGACAGAAACAATGTGCCACATGGCAGGGGCAAACTCAGGATTTGTAGAAGGGGGTTTCCGCAACACGCCACCAGTGGGCGTGACCAGCATGCATGGGGGCGTAGCTATAATATTAGACAGTGCTTGGCTGCTCTCCAACTCTTCCTATCCCATAATATACACAGGCAATGCTGCGTGGACTACTGTTAGGTGCACGCAGCTCTCCCTTTTCAAGCGGGGCTGTATGAAGTGGGAGCAGGGTCCAGCCACCTCAATTATACAGTGTCTCAGGCTTGGAGGGGGGTTTCCAGGCACTAGAACCCCCCTCCCCCTCTCGGTTTGCCTATGCATGGCCACAAATTAATGTTCACTTGCAGAATCATCAAGGCTGGTTAGTGCAGTTTTACGATGGCTCAGTTGTGGTCATCTTAAAACAGAGTTAACCAACAAGCTGCTTCGAGCCACACACTCACTTTATGAGTATGTACCATATGATTGGACAGGAGCCACAGCCGCTCTCATTATTGGCTGCATACAAAGCACATCCCCTCCCTAGCTATAGGAATAGCTAGGGAGGGGCAAAACAACAAAAATAAGGAATAAATAAAGCAAAGTCAATGGATTGAGCTCAGCAAAATTAAAATGGAATAACATTTACCAACATTTTGGATTTTTATACATTTACTCCCATAAAAATGACTATAATTCAGGAAACAAGTAGTCATACTGTCTAGTGCTATGTCCCAAAGAAAAGAAAAAAAAAAATCACAGGAAGCTCCGGCACAGGCCGGGTGCTTTAAATCACACTGTGTGTTCCCTCAGCTGGGCTGCCGTTCAGGAAGAGCTCCCCTAGACAGCACTTACATGTTGTCACTCACTGTGCTGGCCAGAGGAAACTACAGGAGACCCTTGATTAAAAATAAAACTTAAAAAAGATATTACCTCTAATGGGAATTCCAATCTGTAATATTATTATGCATCCCCTGAAAACAAGATCCATATCATATTCAGTTCCTGAAAGAACATGTCAACAAATATGGCTGCCAGACACAGCATGGCGCTTCCTGATGATGTCATAGCTTTCTGAGTTGCTACCAACTATTTAAGAAAGTTAAAGCTCCAATTCTTTAGTTTGAGTCGGTCACAAAGTTTCTCAGGAACGCAGTGTAGAAGCCAGTGAGCATCAAACGTTAGTAGGATCTCTAGTAACAAACGCATTCGGTTTTGATAAGCAATGCTAGTGGGTACTTGGCCCTAAGGCAGTGTTGGCTAACCTGTGACACTCCAGGTGTTTGTGAAACTACAAGTCCCAGCATGCTTTGCAAATATATAGCAGCTTATTGCTGGAAGGGTATGCTGGGACTTGTAGTTTCACAACACCTGGAGTGTCACAGGTTAGCCAACACTGCCCTAAGGCATACATTATAAGTCCATACAACTGATAGAAAGGCCCAGGTAGTATAGACGCATACAAAATGCCTTCAGGATTTGGTCTAAGCAATGCACTGTACCGTCATATTTCTACCTATAGGCTCATACTGCCGTTATCAACACCTTGTCTTTTTTTCTTTAACGGAGAAAAAAAAAATATTTTAAAAAGCCTTTGCCTATATGATAAATACTACCTAGGTCATTACGGTGATTTAAACGAGGATTTCAGCTCACAGAGCTTTAAGCAAAAATCAGCGTTGAAATTACTGTGTTAACGGTAATAGTGCACGGGCCGTGTTACTCTCATGATTAATCAATTGAATCCCCCCCCCCCCCCCCAAGAGTTATCAAATTAAAAAAATAAAAAAATAAAAAAAATATGCATCATTCATATTTAAAACTCAAAAAAAATGGACTAAAATAGAAATATCTGTCCTATTCAGTGCCATTATCAAAACACACTACTCCAGTTACAGGTAGAACATAAATCACTAGAGCAGATGTAACAATTATATATTTATTTATTTTTTCTTGCCAAATTATTAACAGTGAAGGAATCTCAGGCATTCTAATGACTGCAGAGATCTGAATGCTGTCATCTGAGTGCAGGTAGGGTTAATTACCAGTGGTGTCAGAACAGACAGTGTTTGTGTAAACGCCCTGTTGAGAAGTTATTTGGTGCAACACTGAGTTGTCTCACTGAAGCTCCATAGGTGAATCTCATGTAAAGGCTACAGGGGGATGCATCTACAGTACTTCCTAAATAAATCTGACAGCCAAATATGTGACTTAAACCCAACCCACACAAATTCCTCTGGGGCCAAACAAAATAGGTTGAATCCATGGAAACGTTAATCCCTTTAAGGAACGCTAAAATACAAGTTTGATTATACAAAAAGGACTCTTAAAACAGTCACAAATATATATATATTTGTGGAGGTTGAGATAGCAAAACAGACAATATTATGCTGACATAAGGTTGTGATCAGGAGGGGTGGGGGGGTCTGTGGGGGGAGGTATTGCCCAAACATAGCAGAATTCCTGTTGATAATCCCATTGAATGACACCTTTTGCAGAACAATGGTTGGTATCAGAGACCAACAACTTGCACTCATTAACAAAAGTAAACAGATGGTGCATTTTGGCCGCACAAGTGTTAATAACCTCTGTCCAGAGTCACAAGTTGGTATTTAAAAAATTGTTCCCTTAACAAAAATAGCCTGGAGTCTGGGTCGGCCAATTAATAGTGCTGGAAGCCACTCTTCTCAAACATTACGCCAGTGCATTCTGGGAGGTTCGGTCATGCCATTAAGATTAATAACTGCTATTCCCAGTTTTATAGTGGTACAATTTAACGTTTACTGACTGACAGGCCGGTAGATCATTCACCAATGTCACAGGCTCCTTCCTCCAACAAAGATTCACAATACAACAGTATAAACTCTTACAAACAGGGCCTCCCAGATCTAATCACATCAGCAAATACGATTTGTACAATGCTACAGAATGTAAATATATAAATGTATAATGTATCATATGGAGACAAAGCTGAGATACAACACTGATAGAAAGTAACAGGATATAAAAGTGGATAAAAGTTAAGAAAAAGTGTACTAAGAATTTGAGTGTGGACTATGGAGAAACGCAGGGAATATTTCAGATGTAAATAGATCTTCATGTAATAGTAGTAAGAGACAGGGAGGGAGAATGATGGTTCCCACAGACAATAGTTAACATACAATATGGGAGGGGGGGGGGGGGGGGGTAAAGACAGGATTAAAAGTCAAGGTAAAGGAAAAACTAAGTTAAATAAAAAAAAACAACAGGTATATGGAGGGAGGAGGGGGCGCAGAAGTTAAGTTTATGAGGGGGGCACTGTGTGGTTGTTAAAAATAGTAAGGGGGGCACAAGGTAACTATAGACAAAATTAGTTTGGGGCAACAGAAGGACTAACAAGTTATAGAGGTGGACACTACAGGACAGGGCTACCTACGGCAAGTTAGTGAGGGACAATAACAAAGGTAAACTAGCTGGGGGGGCAAAGAGTGCCAATGGCAATATAGGTGGGGCAAATAATGACAACATAGGGCGGTGGTTAAGACATGCTAGATGGCTGTCACAGTAACATGATGGGACCTAGGGTAACCAAGACATATATATATATATATTTATTATTATTATTTTTTTTAAAGGGGCTTAGTTAGTAAAGGAGGGAGGGGGGCAGATAGTAAAGGAGGGAGGGGGGCAGGTAGTAAAGGAGGGAGGGGGGCAGGTAGTAAAGGAGGGAGGGGGGCAGGTAGTAAAGGAGGGAGGGGGGCAGATAATAAGAGGTCTGTACAAGGGGCACAGAGTGGAGAACACATGTTACAGTACAACTCATAGAAGTTAGTGAGTGTACACTAGTTACTGGAAGGAGGGCACACTCTCTTGGAGGGAGGGCACACTCTCTTGGAGGGCACTATGGAGGTGCCAGTTATGTGGCCCCCGGGGCCCCCAGTCACTCACCTCCCCACGGTCTGGTTAGCCAGCTGCCGCATCCGATTGAACTGTTTCTTCATGGTGACCCCCCCTCTCCTCGGTCCCGAACTCCCAGCGAATCCCAACTTCCTGCCCCGCGACTCCGACTAATCCATAGGGCTGTCAGGCGGGATCAGCCCGAGGAGGCCCCCGTCATACAGTGCACTGAGCCCTGGGCTCCTGAGTGGGAGAGAGCCGGCACCTCCCAGCCACACACACAGCCCTCACCCCTCCCTGTGGGCCGCCTCCCTCCTCCCTGCTGCAGCCGGTCCCTCCTTCTCCTACTCCGTGTGACAGCAGCTGACGGCTATCACAGCATGGTATAGTGAGACCTACTAATAGTACTAGGTCCAATCATTGTATTATGTCACTGCAGTTACCTGTCCACCTGCCTAAGAGCACTCACATCACAGCAAGAGTGATAAATAAGAGATATATATATTTATTCCTTATACATGTTTACCACCCAGGTCCCAATAGCCTCAGGCTGCAGCCTTGGGTGTCAGGCTTTTTGTGGGTGAAAAATTGCTACAGGGAGAGGCATAAACAAATTAATTTTAAAATATCAGAGAATAACTTGAAAGAAAAATACAGTAAGGTTTTAATCTTGAAATATTCCCCTGGTAGAGGCTGGAAACAATGGGGCATATTCAATTGACGGCGGGACCGCCGAAAATCCAGCGCTCCAAAAATATTACCGTTAATACGGTAATCCTGCACGTAAAAACCATTAATACGGTAATTTACTCGCTGGATTTCATAGAGCTGCGAGCTGAAATCCAGCGAGATATTACCGTATTAACGGTAATATTTTTGGAGCGCAGGATTTTCAGCGATCCCGCCGTCAATTGAATATGCCCTAATGAGTCATCCTTGGGCAGACACTTGAGGATAAGCTGGTAACAGAGACAAGGATGCAGCGGCAGGTTGGGCAGGGGGGCATCTGCCTCCCGGGCCGGTCTCATATTGGGCTACCTACCTTTAAAATGCTGAGATCAGGGCCGATGCTAGGGTCCATGGCGCCCTAGACATTTTTACAAAATCGGCGCTAGTGAGTGGAGGGGAGGAGACGGAGCAGAGAGGCGGCGGTGGTGAGCAATAGCCTCTTCCCCCCTCCCCGTGCATCTGAATGCTGTGCGGTGGCCGTGACAGGTATGGTCAGCGGTCGCCGCACAGTTTTAAAGTCATTTACCATTCTGTGGTGCCCTCCAGAGCCCGGCGCCCTAGGCAAGTGCCTAACCTTGCCTAATGGGAGCGCCGGGCCTGGCTGAGATAAGTCTTGCCCCCCCGGGCTAAGATTTGCCAGCCCTCCCCTGCAATGATGGTAACGGGCACAGATGTGACCCCTCAGCCTCCCCGTCCACATTTTCACCCTCAGTAGAGCACGTTCATGTCTCCGTTCTGCTATGCAGTTCGTATTCTAATGAAATGAGTGACAAAGATTGCTGTGACCCCTTTTAAAAAGCCAAGTGGAGCTGAGTTTTGAAAACATGGAGGGGTGAAGGAAGCCGTATTTTAAATTACGGATCAATTTGTTTTTACCTACGCATTAGCCTGGCGTGGAAGCTGAGAGGGCGCCACAAGCGTATTAGCCTAGGGTGGCTCCTTAATCAGGCTCTGCTACTATCACAGGACAATTACAGACAATAGATTTATTTCCCTTCCACAGGTGTGGACAGGGCTGGCACTCAGATGTTTGGTGCCGACACGGCCTGTGGTCGACGCATACGCCATGAAGCTGCTTAACAGCATGTGCGCAGGAGAAGTTTTAATGTAAGTGCTCCTCCCCGTAGCCCTGCTCTGAATTGGAAGCTGGAATGGAACCCACAACCCTCCAATAACAGAAGAAAAAGATTTTTTCAGCACCGTAGGGCTCACGGCGCCCTGGAAGTGTGACGCCATCATGCCGTGCTTAACGCATTCTGTCGGCCCTGGGTGTGGATTTCATTTCCACAGGTGTTTGTTCATGCGGGTGCTCACTGACAGTGCACCTACCTAATGCTCAGGGTTCCTCAGTCTCTTCACAAAGGGAAAGGCCCTTGCAAATGCAAGTTTGCATAACAGGTTTGAAGTAGGACATCACAAGTGCATCAATACAGCTCATAGTTGTCATACATCAGTGCCACACCGTCTCCAGACAAAGTCCACTCTTTTATTGAACACCTCCAGCACGTTTAGTAGTTGTAATAAAACTCTGCAGTGTCTCTTAGATGTTACACAAAAGCCGACATACATTGGGAATAATCACTCTCACTCTTGTCCTCTATACTGTCATTAACAGCAGCTGTACAGGTTATTACCACATTATTTAAGTTTACCTTTATCTCTAGAAAGGGATATGGCGCCATGAGATAAAGCCATACCTGGGGTGGCAGCAATTTTGTCAGCTTGACAAACATTCATGAGACTGCAGTGTTATCAGTTCACTTGGAACTAGTGACAGAATTGAGGCATGAGGCACAAAAATTCATGCTTACACATCCATATTTGCTCTAGGCCAGGGGTGTCAAACTTGTGGGCTGCATGAGGCCCAAACGCATCGTTTTTGCTGCCCCGCCAGAACCCAGAAAAAAAGCTTAAAAAAATATAATACTTATCTGACACGTGACCATACAAACAGCCGGATTTACTAATCCAGGGTTTGCAAAACCGCTGCAAAACTGCCATCCAATCGGCCAAAAGAAAAGAAGTGGTTGTGAGTGGCGAGATTACGCAAATTGCTGCTGTTTCAGCTATTTTGCCAGTCAGAACATAAGAGGAAGCACCATTGGCATTTAAATCATTGGGGCAATCATTATTTATTGATTAAGGGGCAAAAATAATTTTTAATTAACTTATTGGGGCAAATTGTATTTTTCCTTATTTTAAGGGGACACTATAATTGTATTATATTATGGGGGAAATGTAAATATATAATAATATTAACTGATTGTTCATGATGGATATAATTATTTATGTTGCACAATATGGTATTATATAGTGCCCGGATAATACAATAAATTATTTTGTCCCTTTAATATAATGAAAAATAAAATTTCCTCCATAAGTTAATTTTAAATTGCCCGTTAATCAATAAATAATGATTGTCCCTATAATTTAAATGTTAATGGTACTTCCTCTTATGTTATTAAGCCATTCAGAAGCATGTATTAAAAAAACTGTATTTTGGATGGCGGTTTTGATGATGGTTTGGACAAAACTGCCGGCAGTTTAGCTGTTTTCAATCCGCCACATATCACCAGTCTCAAACCGCCCTATAGGAAATGCGGCGGTTTGGAGCTTTAAACCACCGGCGATGTGTTTAAAACCACCACCAAACTCGAATCTTAGTAAATCTAGTCCTTAGACTTTGATTATTTGGCCCAAATGGGGGTTTGAATTTGACATGCCTGCTCTAGGCAAAAGGTACAGTATAACAGAGTCTAACCAATACGCTCAACACTGTATGTTGCATGTGTAGGGAAGTCTGCCAAAATGATATTGAAAGGAGAGACAATGATTCAGAATGAGGTTGATCAGATTCTGAAAGGTGAAACTAGTTGACTACCAGGTAACTGATTCACTGGCTTGCCTTTAATTGGCCAGCTGGCAGACGTAACACAACACAATGACGACCTGTTGATAATGAGAGCAGTCTGGGTTGTAAGCACTCAGTTCTTCCTATGACGGAAGTGAGCATCAGGTAACAGCAAGGGTGACGTCTGATCTAAAACCATTGGATGAATCATAACACTATAGATGCAATATTAATTGCATATACATAAGGAGAAACAGCATGACTTGTAAAGCGACCAAGGTATAGCCTGTGTATCTGTTGTCTGCAAACGGAGGGAGAGAGGCTGAAATGCATACATAAGGAAAAGGCTATTGTATATTGTGGGGTATACAAAGACAGGTACATGCATCTTAGCAGCCACAGAATGGCAGAGCCGGACAAATACAGGAGAGTACTCTACCCTGGGCACATTTGACTCATCCCAGAGCCGTAACAAGGGCTGTGCTAGAGGGGCAACTACCCAGGGTGCAACGCTGAAGGGGGGCGCAGTTTATGATTAATTTAGGTTAATTTGATTAAAATTGAGGGCTAGGGTGGCAGTAGTTTTATTCAAGTCAGAGGGGCAAAGAGAGTTCTGTATAATCTCACGTCGTTTGTATCTCCCACTGGCGGTAAATTTGTTTTTCATATACTCTGTCTTTGTTTCTCTCTCTTTCGTCGTTCTTTCTTTTCTTCTAGCGATCTATATCACTTTCTCTCTGTCTTTCAATCTTCAGTGTTCAAGAGCCGCCGTGGGACCTTACCCCGTAACTTACAAATTAAAACTAATTTGTGACACCACCCTCCATGTAAAAGCCAAATATTTTTGGGAGCCAGTGAAAGACATGGTCTATAAATCAGACCCAGAAGATTTTGACAAGGTTTGACAAGGTGGGGTCTTAAACAGAGAGAGTTGTAGGTATACTATGGACACAGATGTATAACCAGATCTGGAATAAGGCTTTGGGCTGGCCCGGAACACTTAAGACAATGGGCCTCTACTGTCTAAAATTAAGAGCATAGCGCCATTATTGAGGGAGAGAGCTACTTACTAATCCAATTTTGAGTCACATGGTTCTGAATATACTACACTATTAGGACCAGGGATTATCTAAAGTAATATAAGTGCCCCCCTTGATGACTATAATTAATAATAGTGCCCCCTTTGATGATATATGCGCTGCTCCTTTCTTTCTTCAGTCTTCTGTCCTCGCGCTATATGCATGGAGGCTCTCGACTCCCTGCGCCCCCTTCCCCTCTTCCCTCCCCTTAATCTGACTTTGGCCAAGTTACAGGATCAGCCCACATATGGATCCCCATAATTCTCTCTTTCAAACTTATTGTATAGTACCTACTAATACTCTAATCCCTAATATTTTTTTTTATATTTTTGCACAAATGTCCAGTTTTCCTATACATTATATTTATTAACAATAATATTCTTACTGTGTTTAACATAATGATTTCCAGACATTATTGTTGTCTTGACAGAAAAAGTCTAAGTAGCCTTTTTAAAAACCAAAGAAATTTTTTTTCATGACAATGAAACCTATCAGTTCCAAAGGAACCAGTGACATCAATAAGACACAACAAAAAAAGAAACTAAAAAACAAGTTGAACAGGTATGAAAAGGTGTCATAACATTGACAGGTAATTGGTGTTAGTGTACATATTCTGCCTCAGCTATGTGGAATCTTTAAAAAGTAGCTCTGTGTGGCTTCCTGTGTCCTTAAGTCTGGTGTGCGCAGAAGAAAATAATCGCCCAATAAAAAACAATTTGCTTTAAATATCATCAGTTCCAACATATACCTGAAAATGTTGGCTCTATTCTTGTAAATGTTATTAACAACTGATTTATACAGTGAATATTGTATTTTGATCTTGAACAAAGGCCAGAAGCACGCTACATGACTGCTTTCTGTTGCTTTCTTGCAGTAATTTTTGCAAATGAATATAAATACATTACAGCTATGCAATTTAGCAACAATGACAGTAGTAAAAAAAATGTGAGTTGTTTGTAGCTAATTAGGCCTTACATGTTTTCATGGGTATAGATTACTTATAATTAAAGTGTTCATTATGAAAAATATATGCACGTATACTTAATGCCTTAATGAAGGGATGGGCTGCACCATTGGCAATAATAGCATGTTACTTTATAACACTTTCCACATATAAAACAATGCAGTCATTCAGGTGGACACCGTGAGCTGTATTTCTGATTGTCTTTATTTGTTTTGGTACATGATAGGTAGGGATGCTCAGGCTTGGTTCCCCGAGAACCGAACCCACCCAAACTTAGCAGATCCGCTCGGCACTGTTCTTTCGTGCGCCCTCGGAATTTAAAGCAAGGCAAAGCGTCATTGTTAAGTCATCGTATCTCGCGAGTTTTGGATTCTATATGTACCGGCTTCCACGGAGATCCAGCGCCATTTCACAGAGAGACACAGAAGGGGTAGCACGGTTGGCAGTCTCTAGTGCAGTTGGGCAGCGTCATAGCTAGAAAAGAAAAAGGAGGGGTAGCAGTGTTACTCTAAGTCTCCAGTGACATTCTACTGAGTTATAGCTCACACAGAAACAGGAGAGCTTCATTGCTAATTGTCCTTGCTGAA
Source organism: Mixophyes fleayi (assembly GCF_038048845.1). Lineage (NCBI taxonomy): Eukaryota > Metazoa > Chordata > Amphibia > Anura > Limnodynastidae > Mixophyes > Mixophyes fleayi. Next base: position 23,154,900 of record NC_134408.1, read on the forward strand.
ATAGAAATAATAGGGCTGGCAGTCTTGTTCTAAATCTGCTGTCACATTGTACTGTGTTATATAGCTAGCACACAAACAGGCAAAGTTATCTGCGGAAAAAAATAAAATTGGCAACATGCCATTCTACACACGCAGTAGCAAGGGTCACGTTTTAACTTAAGTACAGTCTCCTCTGCATCTATATATTGGTTTAAATCTCTGTTCAATGCAGCGTATTCCAACATGACAGATTCCATGCTGCCCACATGTTCCGTGTCACAGTCTGAAGCAGATGTAATGCCACTCCAGTTGTAATATCCATTCCTGTGTCTACATAAGTCTGGCAGTTCTTCAGGGATGAGAGGGAGGTATCCACAGAGGAGAAGGAGATTAAAGATGCAGCATGGGCAGACATGGTTTAATAATGTTTCATTGACAGCACTGTTAGGCTTAAGGCAGCTAAGCTATTGGTAGCTTGTTTTGTGGGAGTCCAAACAAACCAAGCACTTCAGACAGAAAAGTGATACTGCTTGTCGCTGGAGTGCTTGGTTTGTTAAACTGTATATGTCCTTTTCAATATCTTACATAAGGATGAGTGGGAGGGCCCAAGGACAATTCCATCTTGCACCACTTTTCTTTTCTGCCACTGCTGTGTGGCAATGTTTCCTAGATGTGCTATGAACTGCCATGTGTTTGTGTCGTTGCTCTTTCGCTTATCATCCAGCCAGCTCGCTGCAGTCTTTGTCTGAGAGTGGATGAAAATAATATTGTGACCTGTGAGATGGTCAAAATTGACTGGAAATGACTGGAAATTATTGTTATTGAGGTTAATAATAATGTAGGAACAAAAAAAGAGCAAAATTATGTGATTTTAGCATATTTTAGCTATTTTTTCTAAAAAATACAGATCCAAAACCAAAACCAAAACACGGGGGTCAGTGAACATCTCTATTGATAGGTATGAAAGGACCACTAAGCCTACAATACTTTTTGTATTATGTGAACCGTCTACAAGTAAGGCTGGATACACACTACTGAAATTTTTTTCTAATGTGATATCGTTAATGATTTTACCAACAACTGAAAGTCCTGATCAGCAGCCGATTCCTGTGTACACACTATACATGTTTTACACGATTTACCTTAAGATCTGTGCTCTTCATGTGTCATAACCATCGGCTGATAATATTGTGACTCCGTAAACTCTATGGAGATTTGCCTACAGTGCTGGTCGTGAGTGCATTCAACCTGCAGGATTGGCACAACATTCTTCCATCATTGACTGAGACTGTTAGTCCGTTTATATAATCAAATCAAACGATACAATGAGCTTTGGAACGATAATCGTTCATCGTTGGAGCGTACACACTAATGCGATAATGGGTCGAACAGTCGTTTATCGTGTGATTGGCCATAATCAGGTGAAAAACCTGTAGTGTGTACCCAGCCTCACATCCGCATATTGATATGCAAATGCTTCAGGAAATTATCAGAACTGAAGATATCTAAAATAAAACTCTCATCATGACATAGTCACCAGTAGTCCTGAATTTCGCAGGACTGTTTTCAATTCCAGGAAATGGGTTTGGGTGCACCATCCTTGCTGACGTTGTGACCATATGGCAAGGGGGGTGCTTCTCTGCATTTCTGCTCATCAAGGTCCTTGACTGGCCCTCTCTCCCAGGAGATCTAACCAAAATTCATGAATTTCCTAGATATTGGGTGCACGTGGCCTTGTCCAATAAGGTGTGGTCTGGGAAGAGAGACCTTATTTTGGTTCCAGGAGCTTCAGGAGAGATGTCATTGTTGAATCATTTTTTCCCTATAAATGGTTGAAAGCAAAGGAAAATAGCTCACATATAAGTTACACACAAGGGTAGATCTGGTCAGTCTCCTTGATCGTTCTCATCCTTAGTGGCTCACAACCGATTCATATGTTGGACCAAAACAATTGTTCTGCCCATTCATCATCCTCTACTGAGAGTGATCAGGATATTCCTCCAGGACTGGAAATCTAGTTGGTTCATAACCGTAATCCGCATGTGTGTGTTCATTCATCAGGCAACCGTGGGATTTGGGTACCTCCTGATTCCAATGTTTGGTCTGAAGCCTGACATACAGCCTGACCTCTACATGTCTGGCCAATCTAGACACAGGTTGTGATGTTCACCAGTCAGGCCATAAAAGCGGATCTATCCCCTTGTGGGCAGGATCAGCTGCACAGTTAGGTTCTGCCATTGCAATGGAACTTCTATACATTTTGTTTTAATGTTTATTTTTCTGAAATCTGCTTGAATTTCAATATAGTGAAACACTACGAAATACATTGATACTTTATAAATACCAAATGACAATAATAAATCAATATGTTTGAAATAAATGTTAGGGAAAGTTGAAAGATTCCTTTTCATACAGGTTCAATTTGTATTTTGCATTTGTTGCAGATGACATTATATATGCACTTTCTCCTCTAACCGAGCAACAAATTTACTAAGGCTATGTGCACACGAAGGTTATTTAAATCTGACGGAGAGTCGGAAGCTTACAAGGAGATAATTGATCTCTAGGGAGAGGCCTCCGATGTGGTGCACACGGCTATTTTACCAAACCAGGTGATGAAACCGGCTCTTCTTTCCCCCATTCCTTATCTATGATCCGAAATACACTGCGTCTCTTCATTGTGATCAATGATTTCCGCAAGCTTAGGTTTCTCCATTGCTTATTAAACAGAAATGGAATGGAGGGGAGATGGATTTAAATAGCATTCATCTAATACATCTCATTAGTAGAACAGGAAGTCTAATTAATTGGAGGGCACAGCAAGACGGCACTCCGGACCACCCTGCTAAGTCCCCCACTCTTCTGAGTGGGGGAACTCTCAAGCATGCGTGGCATCCTTGAGAGGGTGGACCGCCATCGCTGCGCCCTCCCTCAAATTTTGTAATTGGACTCGGCCATGAGGTGTTCCATGGCGTACCTACAATTTAAAATATGGTCTACTATGTCTTGATTTAATAACATTCACAGATATATTTATACATGCTACAAAATGCCATGTCACATCGTCATAAACCAAGCTATAATTATTTAATTACGCTCTAAATATTACTCATATATACTTACAAGTTAACCCGTGCATGATACTCATGCATTCTAGTCAAATCAAGCTACTTAAGGTGTTAAAAAGGTTCTTGTCATGCATTTGGGCCATAGCCCAGGCCTCCTCAGGGGAAGAGCGTTACTTCCCGACGCAAGCACCCTTTTTTAACGTGGTTTTGTCCACATGTCACCACCTCATCATTCTTCTCCATCACCTCATCCTTCATCTTTATCGCCACATCTATCCAGATGTCTATCCAGACACAGGGATCTCTCTCAGCGGTCCTGAGTATCACACTCCTCTCACTCTGTCACCCCCGGCAACCACCAACCACTCCCCACTGTCACCCCCGGCAACCACCAACCACTCCCAACTGTCACCCCCGGCAACCACCAACCACTCCCCACTGTCACCCCCGGCAACCACCAACCACTCCCAACTGTCACTTCTCCTTCAAGAAATATATATATATTTTTTTAAAATCTTTATAAACACTTTTAACAATTAACAAATTAAATTAACAAATTAAAAACATCTTAGTATACCAAATTTCAGCCCTTTCTGAGTTTTTTTTCCACACACACTAAGAATTTAGTAGGTCAGTGTAAAACTTCGCCCAGCAGGTGGCGCTGCAGCTTGGTTTTATTTTTTCCATACACACACACACACAGACAGACTAACACACGCCACTAAGCATTTATATTATATATAATTGTCAAGCTATTTAGCTTCATTTTGTGGGTTATTAATGTAACCTATCCTGGAATTCTAAGTTAATAACCTTCAGTGCCTCAATAAAATGCTCACACTACAATGGGGTGTAATACATACTTGCCAACTTTTCCTTGTTGGCTTCAGGGAGATCATGGAGGAGGTGGGCGTGCAGGGGCGGGGCTTGCCGAATTGCATTATTTTGGCCCTGCTCCCTAAACGGTTGTCACAATTTTGGCCAATTACAGCAGGGGGCAGGGCTAAGATGACACGATATTTGTGTCATTAAGCCCCACCCCTCAATTTATCTATACCGGGGGCGAGAACTGGGAGGTTGCCCTGGTCTCCCAGAGAAGCGGGAGTCTCCCGAACATTCCGGGAGAGTAGTCAACGATGCGTTGAAGAAAAGCAGCTAATGAATCTCTAGAGACTGAAGTGTCTTTTACATTTCTGTCTCCATTACTGGTCATATTGTCTAACCTGTCAGTCTTTGATTAAAGTTTGGGCTCCATGAAAATGGCCACCTCCATAGGCATCAATACATGGACATAAGACACAATTTCTGAACGTGTCATCATGCCACAGATGGCGAAGCCAACCAAGTCTTGTACTGGCTCAGCATCAGGGAGAATGCCAGACTCTTCAGGGAGTGAGGGAGATCACCCCTATTTCAGGGAGTCTCCCTGACATTCAGGGAGAGTTGGCAAGCATGGTGTAATATACTAAAATAGTCCTCTATAATTAGTGTTTTCTAGGTCTACTAGCGGATTGATAGGCTAAATTTTCATGTCTATTCCTTCAGCCATTTATCTCTAGGCGATGCAACCTAACTTGTCCCAGCCTGACTACTGCCGCAGTAGACTGAAGCGTAAGCCTGCAGCTGGCTCCCTATCCAACATAGTAAGTATAAGGGACAACATGTGGCTTCCAGCTGTCCTGACATCCGTTCTGTTACTACTCATGGTAGCATAATATAATGTAAACTGAACTTAGTTTCCTTTTAATGAGCTGTCAATAGAAAAATCACCCAACTTTAACACAAGGAAAGTTGCAGTGTGTCCGCAATAGTGTACGTTACAATGAACCATTGCAAAGTAAACTTGTGTAGGAATAAACAGTGAAACTTTTTATTTGTTGCTAAGAAGTTCTGTGATGTTATTTTCTTTCCCGAGAAACAAAGATGAAGGGAAGAAGCGCCACCTAGTGACAGAGTAAACATTATTACTAAAACTGGTCTTACACAGTCTTATTTGTCCGCTCAGCCGAGTGACTGATCTACAAACGTACGCGGGCCAGACAGGGCACCATTTGGGATTAACTGTCCATCCCAAATAACATCTCATCTGGTCTTGTTGGGCCTTGACACCGTTGCGTTACTGTGGCACCGCCCTCTTTTATGTAATGGCGAGATTTACGGCATCACATAGTGGGGGGCAGGGCCTGATTGCGTGAATCACATCAATAAGCCCCGCCTCCACCAGGATCCGGGAGGGTGCCTACTTTTCCCGGATTATGGGAGGACTCCCCGGAATTCTTGAGTCTCCCAGAAATTCCAGGGAGATTAGACAAGTATGGTTTCGATCCTCGCACCTTTTGACAGAAAAATGAATAAATGTAGGGTTATGTGTGTAGACTGTGGAAAACCATTATAATAAATAAGCATTAGACAATTGGGAAACTGAGATGGAAAAGGACCCTGTGATACTAGCTGACAGAAAGCTCAATAGCAGCACAGTGCCAGGCAGCAGCTGTAAAGTCATATAAACTCCTGGGATGTGTAAAAAGGAGGATAAGTGCGTGTGATACAGATATAGCTTTAAAACTGTACAAACCTATAGTCAGATCACATCTTGAATACTGGATACAGCTTTGAGGGCACTGTCTGTATTAATGACATAAGGCAACTTGAAGCTTTTCAGAGCCGGCAACCTCATTAATGAAGGGAGTGGAAGGGTTAAATTATAAAGAGGGGGTAGAAAAATAAAGTTAATGTACGGCAGAAAAATGACTTTTTTGTGACTAACTTATTGTATTTCATGTGTTAACTGAGCAACCAAGAGAGGTTCAGGATCTTTTCGGTGTAGTGCAATTAAATACTGGACTGCAGTGAGCGTATGATTAATTCATTGTTGTGTTTGAGCTTTAGAACTGGTTTAGCTAGTAAATAAGTAAAAGTGTCCAATGGGAGGGGATATCCTAAAACTGTCTGTGCAGTTACTGCCACCACATCTGAAAATTGTTTTTATATAAAGCCTCTTTTTTTTTTGTTTTCTTTTTAAAAGGCTCTGATTCGTCTTACAAATTTATCAAATTGCCATTTTTGGTATCCGGAATATATTTATTTTTCCTCCTGTGAGGCTAAATTAGTGATTCTCGATCAACGCAATTATTATTTTTGAAAGGTTTAAATTGATGGACCTGTTCATTTACTTAGCATTACTGGTTATGTAGCTACCTGACCTCTGCACAAGTTACTATTTCTGCATCATCAATAAGTAGATTAAAACCAAAATAAATAAGAAACACAAATAACAATGACAGCACAGGAAAGACTGGTATGCACCATAAATGTCCACAAATGACACAAGAAAGGTCGTCCCACCTCTTTTCCTGAATGAGATATAGCAGTGGCTATCTTTAGTATGGACTAACCTGGAAAAATAAACTTAAATAACATAAACGAAAAACACAGCAACTCTGAATTACATTTAACGAGCAAATAAAGCCACCGTTTACATTAATGTATACCAAAGGTTGTGTATTATATTACATGAAATAACTGCAGTGTTCATACTTAAGTAAATATATCCATCATGCTCACTCCCAATCCTCTGTAACAGGTTCCCATGTTAGGAGTGACTGACAGCTTGTCAGACTTGATTTTCAGAAATGCATCATGTGGATTGGTTAATTCATACACAGTAGCAGGGCCGGTGTTGTCACTGTAAGTCAAATGTTGGCATTCATGGCTTTCTGGACAAGGATAGGAGCCAGAAACCAGGGTCAGTCTGTCTGTCAAAAAGGGGACGGACAATTAATCCCCCCTTCCCTGCTTAAAACAAAATTTTAGATCCGCCTGTGTGGAGCTGGGAACCCACATAACATTTACATCTCCAACAAAGGAGAGATACTCTAGCTAAAAATGTATTTAACAGTCCGGGACATCTGTTCCATCGTGTTAACATTTTGTATTGGGTTTCAACAATTGCTGTATTTTGTGAGTATGCAGGAGTAGCCATGTAAACCTTCGCCTATTGGATTGGCCCAATGAGATCCTCAAGGTCTCTCTCCCATCACTCTGTGAAACTGGGTATGTGGGTAACTTTGTCCTAAATTAGTATTATGTATATAATAGAGATAATATGTTTGGGCGTGCTTGTAAGAGTGCAAAGAGTTTCAAAGGGTGTGAGTGGCCCATTGATCTTAGATAGAGTATTCTGTATGTGGAGGAAAGAGCAGAGTTGTATGTATCTTCAATGTTTGGTTGCAGGACTCGAGACCTCCAATTAGAGTTTGCTGAACACTCGGATGTTGCCATCCTTGATTAGGTTGCACAATCTTTGGACACCACATGTAAATGGGAGGTAAATTCTATTGTCTGCTGTGTCTTGCGCTGCTTGACGTTTGTCAAACTATTGGCAACTGTGCTTAAGGCAGACACAACACATTATATCTTAACATTATATTCCCCACATAATCTAACATTTTCAATACAGCAAACACAATAACAAGATATATAGAGAAATACATATTTAAAAAAAGTAAGGAAAATAAAGACATTGTAAATGGCCAAAAACTCTGGAACTGTACTTGGGAATTGTAATTTGACAACTGTGCACCCTGTAGAGAAGCTGTGGCTCTAAAGCTGTAATAGAACTACAAGTGTCAACATTATCTGCCAAAGGCATACTGGGAATTGTAGTGTTGTGAAACTACAAGCCCCAGCATGTTCTGCCAGCAGCTATCCAGCCAACATATGGCAAGGCATGCTGGGACTTGTAGTTTCACAACACCTTGAGAGCCACAGGTTGGTTAGCTAAACCACAGACCTACCTCTGGCACACCTGTCAACCTTCCTGATTGAACAATGCGTGAATACCACGCCCACATCAGGTGACATGACACTTTGAATATCGCTACTGTGGGCAGGAAACTGCCGATGGAAATTCACAATTCACGTTATAGTCTCTTATTATCGGGACATGCCCATTATTCCAGAGCACATTTACTCATTTCAGTTTCCAGTATTTACAATGTGACTATTCACTTCTGTTTCCCAAATCAAAAATGGCCGCTGTATGTCAATGACCTCCAGATAGTCACTTCCTGGTGGCCAGCCACCACACAACCAATAGGACTGCGCGCTGAGATGGGAGGGGGGCGCGGCTGGACTAGCGGCCAATGGTTGCAGCCAGCGCTCGCCTCTCGCAACCAATGGCGTTATCAGCTGTGAGACGTCAACAAACTGCGGGATCTGTAGTGGCCGGAGGCAAGATGTCCCGTGCAGCCGAGCAGGACTCCGACACGGCGGACGAGGCTGTGAGGGCGACCTGCGATGATGCTTCTATCTGCAAGAGGTGTGCAAAGGGAGGGGGGTTATTAAATGGGGTGCATGCTCCAGTATCACATGCATAGCATCCGCATCTAATGTGTTTTATGCAGGGCTGTCATCACCATTTATTTATATAGCGCCACTAATTCTGCAGTGCTGTACAGAGAACTCATTCACATCAGTCCCTGCCCCATTGGAGCTCACAGTCTAAATTTTCTAATATAGACACACACACACACACACACACACACACACACACACACACACACACACTAGGGTCAATTTTGATAGCAGCCAATTAACCTACTAGTATGTTTTTGGGGTGTGGGAGGAAACCGGAGCACCCAGAGGAAACCCACACAAACACGGGGAGAACATACAAACTCCACACAGATAAGGCTATGGTCGGGAATTGAACTCATGACCCCAGTGCAGTGAGGCAGAAGTGCTAACCACTGAGCCACCGTGCTGCCCAACTACAGTAATGTCCGACTACAGTAACAATTGTGTAGCTAATTACTGAGGAATACCCACTTTTACTGACACATGGTTATTGATGGACAATAATGTGAGTTGTTCACTAAGGTCATTTGATGACATTTGTCAGCCACAGTGATGTCTGCAATGATCAGAATTACCACCCGACTAATATTATCCCATTCTTAGGGGCAGATTCAATTCGGTGCGAAGTGACTGTGCAGAGACACATCGCATCAGAGTTTTTACAGAAATCTCCACTCACGTCCCATAGAGGTGCGCAGAAAAATAAGCATAGATTTCTTACCGTAATAGCCAGAAATCAGCAAATATAAACATTGAGGCGATATTCTGCGACACCTCGTGCTGAATGGAACCTGCCCCTTAGAGTTTCATATTTTGTAAGTGCTTTGTATGCATTGTGGTCAGCACATGATGAATGGGACATGAATAGCACTTGTGACCTTGGCATGATTGAGCCCATTTGTCCACCGCATAACTCACCTCAAGGTGATATCACTTATTCATAGTGCTATTGTTCCGGGCTGCAAAATGGTGAAGGTGACGGGCAGGATTTAACATTGATGAAAGGCTTCAGTTAAATATGATTTGAATGTAGGTTGGTTGAACAGAAGTAACTCCAGTTTCAATACTTTGCTAAATGTACCAAAGTTTATGTACATGCCCACATTCTCTTATATTGTTATCACTTTAGGTCTCCTGTCTGCCTCCTACTGTGCAGAGCTGCCTAATATTTTGGAACTTTATAACAAAAAGCAAAACAGAAAAGTCGTTATAATAAGACTGTGTGTACTGGGGTGGTTTTAATGTGTAAGTGTCCTGCTTATCATCTGGTAGACTGAAGAGAGACACCAGCACTCTATAATAAAAAGCACAATGAGTTCTGTTTGGTCTGATCAGTCACCTTGCTCTTTGTTTTTTTTTACCACCAGGTTTGCAGTCAGTGTTGGTTACTGGAAAGATCCCTACATTCAGTATTTTGTGAGACAGGCCAGGGAACGCAAGGCCCCCGAGATCAATAGAGGTGAGTTCCTATTAGTTGTTGTTCCTATTGTTGCTTACATATTGCCATGACTGCAATGCTTCTATTATATATTCCACAGCTGAAAATATTTTGTCTTTGTCTTTTCAAGCTGTCAGCAAGATTTAGTATAACCTGCATCTAGCAGTGGCTGATATGACAGCTGCTGTTAGATCCAGGTTACACTTAATCTGCCAATATTCCAGAAGAGACCGACTCCTTGGATAATGAAGAACTAAATGTAAAAATGAACAAATTAAAGTGAAAACATATAATATACCTATACCTTTTGTTTCTAGGCCCTATAACTGCACATTACAACATATGAAAAACCCACATTTGGTATCCTAATACTGTGGAGGACTAGCAGACTAATTTTTGGCGATGTACTAATTGGGTCAAAATAACTATTGGGAGGGCTATGTAAAAATTAATTGACTCCACTTACCTCTCTAGAACTTGTCATTGTGACTTGGGGTAAGAAGTTTGAAAGTCAGAGTCCTTTCTAATTGGACTCTTTGGTCACGTGATTGCACGTCATCTGCACACTGAGATGATGAGTGATCGGTACGACAGGCAGTGCAAACTTCTAGGACAATTCCCCCGCCGTCCATCCCCCATCAGCCTACCAAACTACCCCCTGAATGAATGAAAAGCTGCCAACTGGACTTGGATACCGCCAGTAGGAGAATTTAAAGTTGTGCTTTAAACTAGTGTTGAACCACACAGAAAAGTTATAGGTGGTAACACCATTCTTTCATCTTGCTCTATCGTCTCTTCTTATCATTCAGCAGCTATTTATTTAGCGCCACTAATTCCGCAGCGCTGTACAGAGAACTCATTCACATCAGTCCCTGCCCCATTGGAGCTTACAGTCTAAATTCCCTAACATATACACACACACACACGTCAATTTTGATAGCAGCCAATTAACCTACTAGTATATTTTTGGAGTTCTATACTGTCCAAAAATCTTTATGCTGTAAAGAAATTATATTTTTTTCCCCTTCTTTCTTCTAAACAGAGCATTAAATCCTCCTGACAGTAAAGCATATATTTTATGCACCCTGAGGATGGTTAAAATAAGGATCACACTGTGCTTAAGCTTCCCAGATCACTGCCATGGACAATTGCTAAACAGAGGGGTTGGGTCCGCTTTACCTATTCCGACCATGGAGAATCCCTACAAAGAATATCTGAAATTATGAAAAACCGATTGGAAAATAAAGCGACTTACCCTTAACCCCACACTGGAGATCTCCGCTGAAAGCCTCATGCTGACAGCAAGTGATTCCGATTGAACAAGCGTTCGGCACTGCAGGCTGACGTCATAGCGACGTCTGTCAATAGAAATTTAAAGCTGCAATGTGGGGTCCCCTAAGATTAAGTGTTTAAACACTTAACCCGACATTGCCGCTTTAAATTTCTATTGACAGACGTCGCTATGACGTCAGCCTGCAGTGCCGAACGCTTGTTCAATCGGAATCACTTGCTGTCAACTTGGTGCTCCCATCGGAGACCTCCAGCGTCGGGTTGAAGGTAAGTCTGTTTATTTTCACATCAGTTTTTCATAATTTCATATTTTCTTTGTTGGGTTTCTCCATGGCGGAATAGTGGTGATCATAAAAACGATTATCACCGACACAGAGACGTACATTTATACTGATGGGCGCTATTAGAATGAAGCTGCAAATGTTCTGACTTGAAAAGTATCATTGCTACAATGAAGGTCTAACATAACTGCAACCACACAGGCAAATAAGTAATATATTGCTTCAGGATATATAGATTACCCATATGCAAAGTATCATAACACGTACAGCAGGATTTTTTAATAACTATTTTTTCTTTTTCTTTTTACATTTTATAATTTAGGTATTTCATTTAAAGTTTCTAAACAACAGAATAGTGAATTCATACATGTTTTAAAAACAGATATTAAATAAGTTATTTATTAAACATCCTCCAGGTGCATCATGTCAAAAAAAACAAAAAACTTTTTCTTCTTTAAGTAAATGAAAGTGATACTAGGGGGCTGATTCATTAATGCATGTAAATTGCGTTATGTGCTTTATTTTACATAAAATCGCTCTGTGTATGCCCAGTACCGGACTATACTATGGGCAGCACGGTAGCTCAGTGGTTAGCACTTCTGCCTCTCAGCACTGAGGTCATGAGTTCAATTCCCGACCATGGCCTCTTATCTGTGAGGAGTGTGTATATTCTCCCCGTGTTTGCGTGGGTTTCCTCTGGGTGCTCTGGTTTCCTCCCACACTCCAAAAACATACTAGTAGGTTAATTGGCTGCTATCAAAATTGACCCTAGTCTGTCTGTGTGTGTATTTTCGGGAATTTAGACTGTAAGCCCCAATGGGGCAGGGACCGATGTGAGTGAGTTCTCTGTACAGCGCTGCGGTATCAGTGGTGCTATATAAATGATGATGATACACCGCAGAACATAGTAACATCCAATTCATCTTCGAGCGTAAAGGACACTTACTACAGCTTACGATCTCAGCTGCGCAGTGGAGAGGGGACTGTGCGTATGCACGTAGTCGTTATACAGTAAGGGCGTGCCAAACCTGAGTGCATGCAGTAGTGTCTGATTCAAGCTTTGGGCATCTCAAAGCTTCGTGATTTTCTGTTGTAACACTTGTCCCAGCTACAGTTTGGGTGTAAGCGCAGATTACTAGTGATGACAGCTGTGTATGCATTCTAGAAAAACGCATTTCATGTACAGTAGACATTGATAACGTCCTAATGTATTTTATGGAAGATAAAAAAAAACATATTTTTTAATGTTTTGTTATGAATGACTATATTATTAACAAGTGACATTAATAGGTATTTCTTTTTTTATGCGTTCTTTTGGAACATTATATTCCGCATGCGTATTGGATGTATCCTGCAGTGTATTGTCTGTTAGAGCAGAGCCAACCTACACCCGTATTCATCACCAGATGTATCTTTACATCCGCTGCTTGTTGAATACAGACATGTGTACGTGTGTTTTAAAAAAACCGAAAAACAAACAATGTATTAGTTTTGCGTGTCTCAATGAATCAGGCCTTAGATGTTTTAAATAAAATCTTTAATAAAGGGAGATGAGATCATGGAAATTTAAATAGAATTCAGATCTGTGTGGTTATTTATTTACATTTTGGGTGAGTGAAGTATATCTAATGAAATTCTAACAAGTCTGCTCTTGTTTCCATATATTGATCTCGTCACAAGGTGGCGCTGCAGTTCCCATAATGTAGTTTTTGTGATAAACTAGAGCGTATTTCATTTGTCATGTCTGATCCGAACACATTTCTCTCTCTCCATCCACAGAGGGAAATCAATTATACATTATACATGTATCAATTATGACGTACATAAAGGAGAAAGTTTCGTCTTTTTTTTTTTTTTCTTTATATTTGTTAGTTTTGTAATGTTAATTAGCACAAAAGATACATTACTGGGCTTTTAATATAAATTGTAATTCTGCTGATCTACACACTCTGATATGTGTGAAGCTATTACATAGTAAAAATATATTTATTAATATACCTGAAATGTAGTAATCTAAACCCCACTGAATGCAAATTGAAGGGACAGAGCCACTCGGGGGACAGATCTGTGAAGAGAATGGTACAATCGTGTTACATTGACAGACTTCACCCAGCCGGAAAGCACCTGCTCTGCAAAGGAGCAACTTCCTGCCTGTAGAGAAACTGCTCACTTTCTATGAGGCACATATTTTCTGACACACAAACACACTGTGTTAACACAGTAATGCACAGACTACACTTATACACCTCTACTGTATGCATAGTGCATTCACAATACAAAGACAAAACTCAAAGGGGGCGGATCCGCTGGTATGGTGGTGAAGGCACTACGCGGTTTAGCTGATTTTTCATCTGCACAACTGCAGTGGCTGTGTACCGCAGTACCCAGTAACTAGCGCAGCCGGACAATTTCAGGGAATCGGCCTATCCTCTTGTAGGTACGCTATTAAGACATGCGCAACTGGGGGTGGCTCGCCAAACCCAGTGCAAGAGGTGGTCTCGGTATAGGATGCCCTCTTGCTGGATGCATTAATACCACCACACATATTACACAGAGACCACCACACCCTACACTTAAACCTCTGCACACACCACTAACACCCACACATGACACTGTCGCCCATTGTCTCCACTTTCGTTACACAGTTATATCTGCCAAACAAATATTGTGCTTCGTTCAGATGTCTTCACACACTGCGTTCCGTCACAATTATTGATCCTATTTGGGGGGTTTCTGAGAGTTTTTCCCAGGGCTTGTGCAGATGAGCGTATAGTTAAAAATTGCAACAGTCGCTTTCCAAATGTGAACATGACGGAAGCCATCTTTGTTTTCTGATTACATGATTAGAAGTGTACATTGCGAGTCAGACTCAACAAATTTCTGGTACTTTCTTCTGACCTTTGGATCCTATTGCTGCTTGTGTGTATATATAGTGAAGTTGTGCAGGTCACATGATTAATGATCCAGGTGCTTGCACCATTTACATTGCAGTTTGCTCCCGTCACATTCTATTTGGAACTCTGTGAAAATACTGACAATACGCTGGTTGGTGTGTGCCGCTGCATCACACTACTCGAGTACTACAAAGCATCCTGTCTGCGATCAGTGAAAACCTTTCACACTGTCACGATTGTCACTACCCATATTCTAAGCTCTTCCTCACTGGATGCACATTACTTGCACCCTTCACCTCTAAAATCACTGAGCCACCAATCTGTTACACCCCAGGCAAGCACTGGGTCACTGCTGTCAATGTGGATAATAAATATGGATTATTGTAAAGAAAAGTAAAACAAAACCATTGCTGTCTCTTCCAGACAAGCTATATTTTGGTGAGAAGCATTTTAGTTTTGTATAAGTACACAGTCATGTCCAGCATTGAGCAGGACTGTCATGGCAGAGCTCCCGCTTACTAAGCTTGCTTTGTATTCTCCCTCTGTTCTCATGTTTATAAGGTTACTACGCCCGGGTACAGGGAGTCAATCAGCTACTACATGCCTTCCTCAAGAGGACAGAGTGCAATTGTCAGATTATCAATCTCGGGGCCGGGCTCGATACAGCTTTCTGGAGGTTAAAGGTACGTTCTCTCTTTTTCTTTCCACGTTTGTTTTTATTGATCAAAAATACAACATAACAATGCAACGTAAACCTGAACTAAAAATACACCTACAAGTCTCACATTGTTCTGTAGTTCATGACCAACCGTGTAGTTGACCAATGCTACCCGGTCCTGGTAATCGGGGCCTTCTGGAGCCATCCATGCTCTTCCTATACTGTCTTTTGCCAACATTAACAAATGTATTTAGTATTGTTGGTTGGTTTAGTTTATCCACAAATGCTTTTTTTTGCCCAAATATACATCTCTCAAGGGTTAGCGAGGTAATAGAAACACTAATTCTACCAATGCTGTGTGTGATATCAAGCCAGAAGGTCTGTATCTTGGGGCATTCCCAGCGGAGGAGCCAGAATGATCCTCAAACGCCACCACATCTAGGACAGTTTGGCCAAACTTCATTAATATATCATTAATGAAGTTTGGCCAAACTGTCCTATATGTGGTGGGTAAGGTACACCCTGTGACGGATATATATCTGAACCTGTTGGAATTTAACTTCTAAAGTTGCTTTACCAATATTCCCCATCGCTTGTGTCCAGTTGTCATCAGACAGTGTTCCCAGATCATCTTCCCATTTATCCCGTCATTTGGGTTAAGCAAGAAAGAATATACACCCAATAGACCTCATTGTCAGTAGAAGCTATTTATAGGGGACTCTGAGATCAGATGTCTCGTACCCAGATTGTATGAACTGTAAATCATCATCATCATTTATTTATATAGCGCCACTAATTCCGCAGCGCTGTACAGAGAACTCGTCACATCAGTCCTTGCTGCATTGGGGCTTACAGTCTAAATTCCATAACACACAAACACACACGTTGTTAGCAGCCAATTAACCTACTAGTATGTTTTTGGAGTGTGGGAGGAAACCCACGCAAACACGGGGAGAACATACAAACTCCTCACAGATAAGGCCATGGTCGGGAATTGAACTCATGACCCCAGTGCTGTGAGGCAGAAGTGCTAACCACTAAGCCACCATGCTGCCCTATAAATATCTATAGAACAGTGTTGTAGGGGCTGCAGATTCCTCATAAACTTACTGAGGACTTTAAATTACCTGCACAGTACATTTGTCCTATGTTTGACACTTCATATGCAATGTGAAAGCCTTCACTTCATAGATGATAATTGGATGGTCTATTTTCCAGAAAGCATAAGTGCTTTTGTGTGATTTTCCTGATAATCGGCTGAAAACACCGTAGTGTGTACCCAACCTAATTTGCTGCCAGCTCTCCAGAGCGTCTGTCTGAGACAGGGACAGTAGGATGGGGCTCAGAATACATTATACACACACACTTCTTTGTTTTGTTTTAGAGAAGATAAACATGGATCACAGAGGAAGAGAAACTGACACTTGGTCAGACAGTGGAGTTTTGCATAAGACTAATTTGATTTTCCTGTGTGGGTTATTGCAGTAGAAGAGTTAGGGGAAATCCTGCCTAACACAGTAATGTCTGAGTAGGACAATGGGCCTGTTGTCCGGCGCACTTGTGGACTATGTGGCCAGATTCTGCCACGTTTGCAGAAAATATCTGATAACAGAGGACAACAGCTTGCAGTCAGCTGATATGTAAATGCAAAGTAGTCTTTATGCCTTTTACATATCCACTTCTGGCCCGTTACTTTGATGCCAATAAAAGGAAATCGAAAGAGCCGAGTTTTAGTGGGGTGTGTTGTCAGCAAATCTACAGTGGATCTGGGTACCAGATATATTCATTTAGTTTGGTAGCACATTTTGTTTACAGATAACGTACAATATAAATGCTGTTTGAACATATCGGGACACTAGATCAGTCGTTGGTATATTGATGTCGTCATCAAACAGCGCTATCGGCACCTCCCGTCGCATGATTTACAAAGTCGCAGGAATAAACCGTCGCATAGTTAGAATGGCGTTTTTTATGATACATTGCAGACTTTATCCACTGACGCAATAAGGCTCCCGACTTAGGGTAACGGTACTGTTCTAAGCCCACTTTTATTGCTGTGCGTTATGTGAAATTGAGTGTATTTGCCTGGTTGCCATTTAAGGGGTAAATTTACTAAACTGCGAGTTTGAAAAGTGGAGATGTTGCCTATAGCAACCAATCAGATTCTAGCTGTCATTTATTTAGTACAGTCTGCAAAATGACAGCTAGAATCTGATTTGTTGCTATAGGCAACATCTCCACTTTTTCAAACCCGCAGTTTAGTAAATATACCACTAAGTATCTTTTTTTTTTTTTTTTTTTTTTTTTTTTTTTTGTTATGTGTATTTTAGTGGTTCAGATTATGTGTTTGCTTTGGCATCCCAGAATGCCTTGCACCGGGGTTTTTAGGTAGATTAATTTTCGTTGTTTGGAACATTGTGCAATGTCTTTACAAGGGGATTTTAGACAATGTATGAGAGTCACTCTCTGGTATCCCACTATACAGTTTATGTCCCACCTCCAGCTCACACAGAAATAGGTTGCTTTGTTTAGCATTGAGAGGAAGTGAAAGTTAAATGTGTTACACTAATAATAATGAGTACCGAAGACTGGGAACTTCTTGTAATGATGTACTTTATTTTATCACCATCGGAGGGCACTAAAATGCTGACTTTATTTCTTGGCTCAGTCATTGGACTACATACTAATTTTGGTTACCGTATCTCTGTGCCTTATTAGGTGGATTACATGACGATTTACTGGTTGTCTAATCTGTTCTATGTAAACGGTAGATAATTAATACATTTCTTTAATATGTTTCCTTTGTGATCAGGTCTTGTATAGATAGAGCTACATTATGGGGCCTGGAAACACAGAGACCCTGGTGAGATTAAGGCCACTAAGGTTAGAGACATATTGGGGTTTTGTGCGCCCTTGTATATTAGTCTAGGGAACTGTGAGCTTTATCAGGTGACTATATTGCTGTCACACAAGCACTACTTTGCTCTTTGAGCATTGTCGATGTCCTTCACAGAACAAATCGTCATTTGTGTACTACTTTAGAGCTACACGACCTAACATGCGGATCCTGATCCACATCCATCAACATGTAATAGTAGTGATCCAATACTGGCTGATATGCAAGATAGCAATATATTGCTATTATTATTATTAGCCTTTTGATATTGCTGAGGTGCAACGGAATAGCTTCTCCCAGTGCCCTGACACCCCCACCCCTTCCAAGCCGGGATTAGACCAGCAGGAAATAGTCACCATTTTTATGCAGTAACCCTAGTTCTAAAATACCATCACTGCATTGGTATACAGAGCATTTATGTATACAATGATCAGGTATCAGATGTTTCCATTTTCCTTTTATTGAAGGAATATTTACAAAGCAAGAATATCGTATAACCAAGTTCAGTAAATATGTAATAATGGAGATTGTAGTACATCAAGGTCAATATAGTATATGCTTAAATACACTGATCAGCAGCAAATTGTCCATAGAAAGTATTTTGGAACTAGTGTAAGTCCTTGTATTCTGGCTAAGCAGAAAGTAGACCTCTATATACCACATTGGGTAAATTCTGAACCCCAGAAGGTGCGATGTTTGCAGGAGTATCAGACTTGTACTGTGTTTTTATATTTGATCACTAGACAGATGTACCTGCCTTAAGTCAGTAGATCAGGCAGATGATCTACGCTGACGAATTCTTCAATGTCTGCATCTGCCAACGCTGAGCTCAGCAAACCTTACATCACCCTGAACCTCCCCACAGGCAATGCACAGTCTTCATGGAAACTCTCTGGGTGAATACTTCTGGGTCAGATTCTACATGTAAGAGACCGACGTGCCTCTATACAAACTCAAACAGCAGCTGTGAAGGGTTTTTCGATTGTGAAAAATCCAACACCCACGAGACCTACAAATAAAAAACGAATGTGTTAAAAGCCCGAATAAATGTTAAAAGACTTACCTGAAAGCAGACTGCAGATCACCGAAGGAGCAGCATGATGACCGCAAGAGATTTAGAATGATGAGCTGTCCGGCACTACAGTTTAGTGTCATCGCGACTTCTATTAATATTAATTTAAAGTGCCAATGTCGGGTTAAGTGTTTTAAACACCTAACCTGCAGGGTCCCGACATTGTCGCTTTAAATTAATATTAATAGAAGTCACGATGTCAGTAAACTGTAGTGCCGGACAGCTCATCATTCGAAATCTCTTGCGGTCATCATGCTGCTCCTTCGGTGATCTGCAGTCTGTTTTCAGGTAAGTCTATTAATATTGATATCAGTTTTTAATACATTCTTTTATTTGTAGGTCTCGTGGGTGTCGTGTTAACGATTACCATCTGCTGTGAAGTATCCATAAATCATGCAGCAGCAGCATCATAAAAGCACATTGCCTATAGAAGGGTTCTATAGCTCCACCTTCAGGCCACAAGTGGTAGTTCAGCAGCCCGTATTGCAGACCACTCTCAATCCACTTGTTCCCACCCCCCAGGGCCGGATTAAGGGAATGGAGGCCCCAGGGCTAAGGGCGCCTCCATTCCCCCGTGAGGGCCCCCCCCCAAGCGCTTACCTGTCACTGCAGTCCTCCGTCCCCGGCGTGCTGTAAGCTCCTTACTGAGGAGATCTTGCGAGAGTTCACTCGCAAGATCTCCTCAGTAAGCAGAGTACTGAGCGCCGGGGACGGAGGACTGCAGTGACAGTCAGCAGCAGCATTGACCGGGCTGGGGGCGCCCCCGGACCAATCAATAATGCTGCTGAGGACTTTGAAGGGCCCCCTGGATGCCCGAGGCCCCTGGGCTATAGCCCAGTTAGACCTCGGGTTAATCCGGCCCTGCTACCCTCCCCCCCAGTGTTTCTTCCCAAAGTGGCTCCGAATAAATGGCAAATGGTGTTGTGCATTACCTGACCTAACCCCACTGGAAGTGGAGCAAATGGAATATACAATAAATGGCATTAATGATATGTTTTCTTTCACTAGTTGCAGGCAATGAAAGACTAATCGTAATGTGACCTGAGAGATACTAAATACTCCTCTCCTTGCAGTGCGGGTCTTTTAAAAATACTTTCTTCTAGATTCTATTCAGTTTAAAACCTTTGTCGTTTTACATTTTATTTTAGGATGAAAATATCCTCCCAAAGAAATATTTTGATGTGGATTTCCCTGCAATAGTTGCAAGGAAACTATACAACATAAAGTAAGTCTGACACCTTGTGTTCCAGTGTGTGGCCCTGGTGTGTAAAGGAGGCAGTGGAAGATGGTTATTGTAATGTGACCAGAGGGATAACAATTGCACCACGCTGATCATGTGAGCAGGTCCACCTATCAGGGCAAGTTTCTCCATCGCTGGCTTTTCCCACATTCCATCATAGAACATTTGGTAAAATAAGTGGGAGGGGCCTGTTTCATGGGATCGTACACATGGACTGGGCAAAATGCAAAAGTTTTTTTTTTTTTTTTTTCCTTTTACAAATCGCACAATGTGGCACTGGGTTATGGCAGAAACAACAACTGTCTGATTTGTTGCTACGGTTTAGTATAAATTTGAACCCAATTTCATTGTTAGTAGAAAAAATAAATAAAATACAAATCCCTCTACAGCTTGTGCGGGAAAATACAAATTAGCTTAACACTTCTAGCATTTAGAGATGACATACTGCCTGGGGTGGAGGGATGTTGGGTTGCCATACCCTTTTTTTTTCTTGCAGTGATAATGTGGATATATGTTAATGGCTCTTTGTTTCCATTATACACTGCTTGGTTGTTGGGTGTTTTTGTTTTTGAGTTTTTTGTATTTTTTTCCATGTTTTTGTTTTTTTAAGTTTAAAATGTAACTTCATGTTTTTCGCAGGTCCAGGTCCCCACTGTCCAAGCCAATAATGGAATGTCACACTGGCGAGTCGCTGCTTATAGGTGAGACCATTGGTCAATAACATTTGCTTCCTGCTTTGTAGACAGTGTATACAGGAAGAGACGACAGTGGGTGACGTTTCTGGGGAGCTGTGCTGGTGAATGAGTACGTGTTTCATGCTAAGCCGAGAATATAGCTATTCATCATCATCATCACCATTTATTTATATAGCGCCACTGATTCTGCAGCGCTGTACAGAGATCTCACTCACATCAGTCCCTGCCCCATTGGAGCTTACAGTCTAAATTCCCTAATAAACACACATACAGACAGGGAGAGACTAAGGTCAGTTTAATACCAGCCAATTAACCTACTAGTATGTTTTTGGAATGTGGGAGGAAACCGGAGCACCCAGGGGAAACCCACGCAAACCTGGGGAGAACATACAAACTCCTCACAGATAAGGCCATGGTTGGGAGTTGAACTCATGATCTCAGTGCTGTGAGGCAGAAGTGCTAACCACTGAGCCATTAAGCTGCACTGGTTCGTTACTAACCTTGCTGCCTATGTAGTGGTCTTTGGTTTGGAAACACTCCAGAGTGGGGGAGCGTCTGAATATTTTCCATCTTGGCCTTGCAAACCATCTGGGCACTCAAGAAGCGATATACCGGATAACAAGCTGATCGGATCACTATCAAGGGTTCGCTTGCATGCGGTCATAGGATGACCACCGTTGATCATAGTGTGCAGGTCATCCACCGACAGCACAAACTGGTCTCCATTGGATACAGCAGTAACTTGACTGTTTGTCCTGAGCCCCACACTGCTAGATCTCACACCTGTTCCCCTTATTGATCAGTAGTGTTATCTCTGTAACAATGAGGGCTCCTGCTTTATTGCTAACCAGGGAGAGAGCGAGGACTTCTATTGAAAAGCACTTGGGGGTGGAGAAGACCCTTTTAATGAAGAGCTACCTAGTATTGTATGTTTGGATGAGCTCCAACCTTGCAGTTAAATTCCATTCTTATATTACTTGTCACTTACCATTTCATAACCAAGATTATTACAGCTCGTAAACCAGCAAGAGTTACCATTTATTTATCTTCCTAAATTGACACATCGTAAAACGATAGATCAAGGAGAAAGGTCTAATTGCTGCAGAGAGCATGCACTTTGTTCAGCCCGATTACACCCCTATTTCCATTCTGGGTTGTAAGTCCAAACAGCCGTACTGTGGTCTGTGTACAGCTGGGAGACTCCTATCTGTCCATACAGGAGGGATGGTTTCTATTTATAGGTTTCAGCTATAGATAGACGTATAAGTAACGTCCTAATCTACAGCATGGCGCAAAAGTGGTGGTTAAACAAGTGACCCATTAATCAATGTACTTAGGTCTATAGCGGTCGGGCATATATTTAGCACCTGTTTTGTGCGCTGCACTGGTGCATACCCACTGCCCTTGTTTTGACCTCCCCCCCCCATGCAGAAGATTTGTGAGAACGTGTGCAGGCTTAAGATTTGGGATAGGAATGCATTTTGGGATAGCCCTCTACCAATCACTGGTGGCTGGGAATCGGACCACATGTAATACGTGTACAGTCTAGAACTGTGAAGAACGTGAAGCTTCTAAGCTGCTGTGTTGAATAGGATTGGAAGTAGTGACTATTGTGTTGACGGATACAATCCTGAGTTAGGAGTCTGTCTTTATTTCATGTGGCACATTTGTACATGTCACGGAACTGCGGAGATGGCCACTAACCGGTATTAGCGCAACTGAACAGGGAGGCGCGGAGTCTAACGTACCCCCGGTATTCACCAGGAACCCCCGTGAGGGGGTTTGGGCTTAGGTGCAGAGGGTACGCAGGTCGCGGTTCTCCAAGACAGTCACCGGTGTAGTTACAGTAGTAGACAGGCGTAGTCAGGCAATCCAGGTCAGAGCCAACCGAGCGGTGCAGTACACAGGGAGGATCCAGAGAGAAGTCAGGTCAAGCCAAATAGTCAAACCAGCCAGGCAGCGAGGTACCAAAGCGAAACACAGGAGAGTAGTCACAGGAAGCCGAGTCAGAACCGAATAACACACTGGATCAGAAGTTCAGGAAACGCTGGAGCTGGAGTGTACCAATACTCTGGCACTAAACATGTGTCAGAGGCTGCTTTATATACCCTAAGGTGCCTCCTGATTGGGTTAGGGAGATTTTGGCGGTCAGACATGCTGGCTGCCGACAGGTGAGCAGAGATAGCATCTCGCTGCTAGGCAACAGGACATGGTTGCTGAGAAGGTGCAGGAGTCCGTCTCCTGCACCAAGTGTCAGTGCGGAGACGGCGCCTGACAGTACATTTTAATTGCATTCATTTTATGTGGGGCCTACGGCCAACCACCAGGACGTAGGAGGACGTTTAAAGAGCAAGAAATTTTGTGTGGCTGAAAGGCATTGCAGGCATCCACTAAACCAAGGACCGCTCTCTAGATTTGTAACACCATCCTCACATCCCCTGATTGGAGTGCATTACGATACTTGTCCTGCATAATGAAATCTGCATTTTGTATTTAGATGCAGAATCAGCCAGATTAGTGCAGATAGTCCACATTCCTCAAAGAACGCCCTGATCCGTCCGGTCAGCTCCATCCGCCCACAATGTAAATAGCGTTTACACTGCCAGCCCCATTTTTTGCAATAATAGTGACTTTTAACGTCTGTTACCATCTGGCTAGATTGTAAGCTCTTGTGAGCAAGACCTTCTTCTTGTACTGTCACAACATCATGTTTGTTTTTGACCTGTATGTGCTCACTTGCTTTATATATACCCTTTATTTATTTCAAACCTTTGATAATTCCACATAAAGCTGTCTGTCCTTTACTTGTGAACCTGACGAGTTCTCCACTTACTGAGTACATCATATTTGGCACCTACAGCCTTCCGTCATGATCAGTGCAGCCAGTCTCTCCCCCGTTCTTCATACTCTGGTAAAGATTCCATTGTCTGCATCTTTCCATAGATGCCCACAGCTTGGACTCCTCGCGATACTCCATTATCGGGGCGGATCTGAGAAGCCTGAAAGATATGGAGGAGAAACTGAAGAAGTTTGGCATGGACCCACAGTAAGGTGTCTGTTTGACATAATATGTGTTTAATTCAGCATAGTTAATTACTGAGATATGTATTTTGCAGTGGACCTTCCATTCGCCTCTATAAAACCTGGTGTTGATAAATGCAATAGCTTGTAAATGACTGGTAATACATCTGATCCTCACTTCAAAGATATCGTATTAGGTCCATTAATTAAATAAAAAAAACTTGCTTCCTTTTCCTTTGGTCTCGATTAAAGTCTCACTTTAAATACCTTTAATAATGTATTCTTCCATCTGACATTATTAAATCATGGTGAACCATCTGCCTGAAAGAGGAACTGCATTTAGACTTAATATTTGTGCAATAATCCGATTTTCCCCACAATATGATCTGGACTGGTCAGTGCAGTAACACACAGTTGGCCCAGGCTGACTGCTAAGAAATGTAAAGTTGTCAGCTGAACCGGTGGTGGTCCTGTGTCTTTGAAGCTGGGCATTCTCCTATTTGGGGTTGGGAGTTAACATGACATTATGTAGTTGGTGTTGGCCTTTTAAGATACTTTTTTTTTTTTTTTTTTTATGATAAACTATTGTTAGAGCAAATACTAGGCTCTCTAGTAAGAGGAGTCCAAGCATTCATGTCCAGTTCAGCGATACCACTTTCACATTGCTGCCCTGGCAATATCCTTGGTAAATGAACCCGGGATAGTGCCGGGGGACAGAGCCTCACACCCCGACAAATTCCCGGGTCAACCGGGTTCACACTGAACCCCTGTCTGCCGGGAGCTTTTGATTGGCTCCTCTTGTGATGTTGCTTTTTTTTTATTTTTCCGGGTTTTCCCGTTCGGACATCTAACCCGGGAATGACCCTGCATCTGCAAAAGCCCTGGGTTCAATTCCCGGGTCATACGACCTGGGTATCTTCCGGGGACCCATTCACACTCGGCCTCGACCCGAGTCCTCCCGGCAATAACTCTGGTTTTTGAGGCAGTGTGAACGGGGTATCATATAGAGACATCATGACCTCAAATACAAATTTGTAGAAGGAATTTTTCCTACACCCTCAATGTTTTTCAGGTTGTTCCTTGCGCTATATCTAAATAAATATTAACAATGAAATTAGAGTATTTACTCTTACCTTGTGTCACGTTTATTGTTGGTTTTGTTGTTGTTTTAATTTATTTTTTGTTGTTATTGTTTTAATTTGTTTTAGTTTTATGATGAACACTGAACCAATCCCGCCGGATTTTCTGGTCATCACAAGTGGTTTCTCCCGGCTCGGGTGCGGAATTCTAACGTTGTGTTTTTCTTTCAGTCTGCCGACCCTTCTGGTGGCTGAGTGCGTGTTGGTTTATATGACGACTGAGCAGTCTGCCGGCCTACTGAGGTGGGCTTCCAGCACGTTCCCTACGGCCATGTTTATAACCTATGAACAGGTAAAGAATATTCAAATAACATTTGAGTTTATTTACTGCCAGGTTTGCTTTTTAGTATTTAAATTATACAGCTTAACAAAACAA
This sequence comes from Mixophyes fleayi, assembly GCF_038048845.1. Lineage (NCBI taxonomy): Eukaryota > Metazoa > Chordata > Amphibia > Anura > Limnodynastidae > Mixophyes > Mixophyes fleayi. The sequence continues at coordinate 23,180,305 of NC_134408.1, forward strand.
AGCTTCTCCCACTGATTGGAGTGGCATCCTTTTATAGCCAATCGGCGCTCTTATGCCATGTCGGACCACTGCCGCACCGAGGGCAGGTCTCAGAGGTTGGCTATCAGTGCTCATCCTAGGGTTTTTGATAAGGGTGCTGGAAGGAGACAGAAACGTCTGCCCAGGGCCGCATTACTCCCCCGGATTAGGCACACCTGGGTAACTACGAGGCCCGTAGCTGGCATGCTTCCCCCGAGGACCGGTGGCGCACCGTAAAAGATATAGATGCCATGTGTTCATGCCTGGCTTTAGCCCTATAATACCCAGCTGCAAAACCAGCTCTGTACTTGTCCCAGTTTTGCCACTTGTGAAAGTACACTCGGTAATTTGATGAGTCATCATAAACCCTGCACAAATCCACAGCAGATAATTGTAACACAATGTAAACAATAAAAGCTTATGAAATTGTATTAGATGCCTCTAGTACATCAGGTTATATATACTTGTCCTTCTTATGACCTCCAGCCCGGGCCGACTTGATTTAATTGGCCGGGTAAGAAAATAACTTTTACGAGGTGTCAGGATATTTGCTGGGAACAGTCTGTGTTTATTTGGTAATTGTAAGAGGAAGTGATATGATAAGGATGTGCCTCAACCTCTGTTCTCCTTCTCACCAGGTCAACATGGCAGATCGCTTCGGACAGATTATGATTGAGAACCTGCACAGGCGACAGTGTAACCTGCTTGGCGTAGCCGCTTGTCAATCACTCCAGTCTCAGGTCAGGCGGGATGCCGTGTGATACCCTCTTATCACAGTAATGGGCCTCTATTGAGTCTCCTATCTAGTCTGCAGTTGTCAATAGTCTTCTGAGACCTTGATTTCTATTGATCCGTAGCTGCTCCTTACTTCTTCCTGTGTGCATTTTTCTTACATAACTACTCGCTTGTCTACAGTCATTGCTTAACTAGCTTCTAGTAGTATACGTTTGTGTCCTTGGGCTAATACAACGTAGATAAACTTCCTGTGAGGTGGCGGCGTTGCCCCCCACCCCCTCCCTAATCCGGAGCACTGGACAACGTAAGTTACAACCATTCGGGAAGGGACGTTTATTTTTTTTGTTTGTGGACATAAAATAATATTTCGTAAGCGGGTTAATAATTGCTGTAGTTTAAAAGGCTCGAGCGATGCAGGAGCTACTGGGATGAGCTTGGAGAATTGAGTTATATAAGTGGGACACCAGATTTCATGAAATCAGGAACTGAAAGGATTTTGGTTAGTTGTGGCAGGGTTCGCTTTGCTTATGAAGCCCGTTACATTGTGATCGTACCTGATCATGTTAGGATTCCAAGCTGTGGAGATGGAAGGTGGATGTATCGGTCCAGCAATGAATTAATAACTAACTGGAAGAATAATGGAGAATACCAGTCACCGTAATATACATAACGCGCGTGTGGTCTTTGAGCTTGGATGCAAGTATAATTAAATTCTCCCACTAATCGTTAAAACGACATTGTGTAACTATTCCTATTGATTTATCTGACCTCCATTCATACTTGGGTTCATTTTGCTGCGTACAAAGGGTGGATGAATTAACCGATGGATAACCTCCTTTATTCACTCCACTGTGGTTTGTTTTGATAAGCTATCAGCAGGCTTGTGTAACCAGCTGAGCTACAGTTCTCTGCTCCCTAAAATATGCCAGCTCATGGTGGATATTATAGAAGAGTTACTCGTAATATTACCCTATTGTCAATTATATGGATATAACAAGCTAGCGGACTGTGAGTGTCAGCTGCAGAATAACGTGTGAGGGCTTTGCCGCCACAACCAGCCCCCATCATTGGCACCTAGAGCCGCTTATGCTTGTTGAGTAGTATGTTGCAGCTGCAGCACCTCTTGGTTGCTGTGAGTAAATCTTTCCTGACTGCTTACTAGCGGACTGTGAGCGTCGGCTGCACAATAACGTGTGAGGGTTTTGCCGACCACAACCAGCCCCCATCATTGGCACCTAGAGCCGCTTATGCTTGTTTAGTAGTATGTTGCGGCTGCAGCACCTTCTGGTTGCTGTGAGTAAATCTTTCCTGACTGCTTACTATGGATCAGGACTGTTGGGACAGCAGGCAGAGCGCTGAGGAAGGATGCTGGGCACAGCGTAGACGGGGAATGGATTAGAGTGTGAGCTGTAGGGGCAGGAATATCACAGGAACAAGCAGGATCTTTGTAGTAACAATGTTTATAGATTGCTATTAATGAAAGCTGTGCTTTTAAGTAGTTGTCTTCACCATAGAAGGTAGAGATGTTGGGCAACGTTACATAGGGGGTAAACCAGCCCTTTAATTCATACGGATCCATCCGGTGCTACTGAAAGGGCACAATGCAGCTTTTCTTTCTCCCATAGCAAATATCTAATTAAACCAAAAAGTAATAAAGTACTAAAATGTCTAATTTATTTGTGGATGTGCTACTTAGTTATAAAGAGCCAGGCTCCCTCTACTATTAAATATATACGGGGTAATGCAGCCCCTGCTGGGCATATAAGAACCTTCAAAGATACAGAGGAGTTCCCTGGCCACACAAGTACATGTCTGCAGGCCGAAAACCCTGAAATGATGTCTGAGTGTGAAGTGTGATGTCAGACTGATGGTCATAATGGAATAGAACAGAGAAAGGATTGGTAATGTTTAAAGGAACATTTATGAATTGCAACATTGGCTGCAGCGCTCATGTATTTTATGTGCCAAGTGCACTTTATGGTCTATAGAAACCCTTTCATTCATTTCAGAATTAAGCCATGTTTTCTATACTTCAGTGCAGGAAGTAGGCGCGCTTGTGTAGTAGGCGCGCTTGTGTTGTAGGCGCGCTTGTGTGGTAGGCGCGCTTATGTGTCTACTCCCATCTTGCCAATACATGGCCCTAATACGCTCAACCCCCTCCCCAAAGCTCCTGCAAAAGTTTACTCCCCCCATCCCTGAAGACGCTGTTCTCTTATCCTGCAAGTCTCATGCATTTCCCTGTAAAACTAGGAGCCACTGCTCTAATGTCAGCCTGTGACATGACAATAAAGCCTTTGCTCTGTGGTTTGACACTTGCAGCTTATTGTAGAGATAAATGTGATGTTTTTATCTCTGCGTCAGGAGCTGAGGTTATGTCCCCACAGCAGCACTGGGGCTGTGACCTTGTGATTTGATATGGTCACGGCACGCCTTGCTGACTCTTCATACGCTTGTCTGTCACAATAGAGGGTGCGTTATCCTATGTATTATTTACAGGTACTTATACAGTTATTTCAGGAGTACTTCTGTGATCATGTAGTACAAGCACAGTGAACTGTTATACAGACCATAGAACTATTAGAAATATTGAAGTGATGATATGAAGTTAAAAGCTGGCTTTATATTATTGTCATCAGATTACCTATTCTCTCTCCACCTGTGTATAGTCTAAAGCTGGGTACACACCACAAAAATTTCGACCAACTTTTTATGCCGAGCGATTTTACATGCGATCGATGGTCCGATCGCTCAGTCCGTGGACTGCATACACACTAGACTTGTTTAGGACGATAAAGGGAAGAGCGGACGTCCCTTTAGCGACTTTTTACAGCTATGTTGTCGTGAGCAATGACTGTAATTTCGTACTCACTGTTGTGGATTGGTTGGAAGTTTATACACACTGCACAGCGGAAACGAGATTGGAGCGAAAATATTAAACGGTACGACCAACCAAATGAGGCGACAATCGTCCATTTGGGCAGACTTTCGACCATCGTGTCACTACACACACTGACCCGACTTTCGAACGAGCGGTCGTATGTCGGCTGTTTGTGCCGATTATTGGACGAAAACAGTGTAGTGTGTACCCAGCTTAAGGTCCCGTCACCTGTACCCACACCGTGCTCTGACCCACTCTTCAGCTTCCCCAGTAACATTTGTGTAGGTGACGGAGACATTTTAAGGGAAAATTGAAATATTTGCAGATCACCTTTCCTAAAATTCCTATTTCAAGAAGGGTGCAAGCCTTCATGGCGACAAACTTCTACATAGCTGTAAATGAGCGTTTCCAGACTGCCAGTAGAATTGTGTTCCCTGGATTCACTGAGCACTCTTGTTACAGACGGAGAGATTACTGTCTAACGGATGGGAGGCCGCGGACGCCTGGGATATGATGAAGGTGTACAGTAGTCTCCCCCAGGATGACGTAGCACGGTGAGTAACACTTCTCTACGGATCTCTGTGTCGTTTGCTTTTTAATTTCCAAATAATCGGTGGAATTTCATATAGAAACAATGCGACCACCCGGCTCCTGGATAAGATACAACTGTTAATACAAAACATAAAATAAAAAGCGCAGGGCTGTTTTTTATAAACACTATTAACTTTGGCAGCGCTATAGTTAATAGTGTTTATTAGACAGACCCCTACGCTTTTTATTTTAGGCATTGAATTAACTGTTGTATCTTATCCTGGAGCCGGGTGGTCACATCGCCCCTCCTAAGACCAGCAATCACTGTCGGAAATTTAAGTGACGCTAGTTAAAGTTCCGACATTCACTCCTGTCGCATGTGTTTCCTTTCACTTTCTCTGTAAGTCCTCATTTACTACATGTCGCCATAACGGCAATCGGCATTTTCCTGTCTAAATCTATCTTTTTGGAATTCTCCTCTTCGGCAAGATGACAACCACCGTTATGGGTAGACGTGGCCGCCACCTTATCTTGTACTGGAATTGGCTCTATGCAGGCTGGGTAACCAACCAGTTTACATGGATATAACCAATATGTACAGTCCTCATCCAACCGCTTTTGGTAATAACCGCAGTCATGGAGAGTATGAGGTTTACGGTTGCTGTGGATGGCAGGAAATAGACTACGACCTTGTTTGTCTCGTTACCTTATAAATATAATGTGCAGGAGGAGGGAATTCCAAATATGAAATGCATACTAGAATGGGAAGTTGTACCAGCAAACAGTGGATTTTCATTGATGCCAATAGAATTTCCTTATTTTGTGTCAAATGGCAGATTTATTGACATTTACATATTATGCATACAATATACACACAAATATAATATAGATCAATCCTGACCTAGTATAGTCCACAAACTGCACTGTAAGATAATGTAGGTTTGATTGAGAGGACACTCCGCCTGATGGTCATAAGTGGTACTACACGTTTATTTATTGAAGCACCCCATGACTAGCCGTAGTAAATATATTTACATGTTGCAAATATACATGACTATCGCACAAAATGATTTGTCGCCCCAAACTCTTAAAAATAACGCCAGGCCCTCAATATCTGTCCTAATCCAGTCCCCCAGCCCCCTTCTCTGAAACTAAGCAGTTACACACAAAGGGGTGAACACTATTACAATGTACACGAGTCCAGTGATCATGGTGTTAAAATGATACAATATTATGTACAGATAGATCCTCTATCTGTACAACCTTATATAGAGAGCCCACAATTATTATCCCCGACCTGAGAGAACGAGTTGATTTTAAACTTTGAGGTTTGTGGTAATTACGTAAAACTAACTATTGGAAGAATATTTGAAAAGTGCGTTTTATTTTTTATGTAATGGCCATAAAATAAAAATAATAATATTCCAAAAGAAAGCCGTGTCTGCCCTGGGGGGGGGAAAAACATTCTAAAATTCACTTGCACGAGCTACAAAATAATGACAACTCTGCCTGTTTGCACTGAGGCAATGCCATATGGGAAATTTGATCTGGCTATGAACACTGGTCTTGAAATGGTTAATTACTGATCTTATTCGGAGTGCATTTCATGTCACCTGTGATCTCTCCCACACCCCTAGAGCAGACACCATGCCATATTTTGCTGTTCCATCCTCTGATTGTACAGTACGGCAGCATATGTTGCTGCTATGTAAGACAAGGATGATTATTAATAATAACGTTCTTTGGATTGACGTGTGCGTGCACTGAGGACTGAGAAATGAGACACCAGGCCGTGCTGTGCCACTTGTGATTGTAGTTTCTGTTCCACAGGATGGAGAAACTGGAGTTCTTGGATGAGAAAGAGTTACTGGAACAGCTGCTTCTCCATTATTGTATAAGCTGGGCCACTAAAGATTCTCAGAAGTTGGGTAAGAACGTTTTCCTGTTTTAATCATTTCCTCTTATTGTCCCTTTGTTGGTCAGAAGTAATGCATTTATCATTTCTATAGCTTCTGACAGTCAAGGCGGTATCTTTTCTTACTCCATTGTTTCACTAATTGATTTTTTATTTCCTCTTTCTGATCCACTCAACTCCTCCCACCAAAGGTGCTATATTTATTCCTACCAAAGCAACAGTGTTTCTGTAGAGTGGTGAGCCTTCCGATTGTCGGGGCCAAATTATAATCTCTATGTATACCGTGTAATAAATATATATATATTTTAGAAGTGTATATATCGGCCAGTAAATATGGTGTTGGTTATGATAACAGCAATTAAGAATGAAACGCTTTGTTTGAAAGGTATTTGAGCCCCTCTTAAAATGCACCTACTGCCGGCACCAGAATGTGCTGTTGACTTACCAGGACAGAAAGGCGGATATCAAGGAGAGACGTCACCTCTTGTGCTTCCCGCATCTTCCATTGACTCAGGCGCTCTTAGCAATGTTCCCTGTGCTGCGTTGGTCCAGGCATGGTCAGGATGTCACCACAGTCCCGTTCTTTCCTCCCCAGGTCTGGCCGAAATAACATTTTGACGACGCAGAGAAGTGGATACCAGTGGCGGTACCTCCAGCAGCGTTGGAATAACTCTGTTATGACGGACACAGGGGAGGCGTTCTGGGCAAGAGGACGTGACAGTCGGATGTGACCGCACTGATCGTTGGCGAATTTGTAGAGTTTTAAATAAATTTCAATTCTTTTGAATTTTATTTTTTTCTGTGCTCCTACATTTCAGGGTTAAATTATTATACTGCGCACACACATGACTGCCTGGAAAGTGCAAACTTCATTCCCTGTTTCTGTGTTTTATGTGTCTGTATTACCTTTTATTATGATGAAGCAATATTGCACAGTGCAAGGTTTTGTGACCCGTTGCTGCAGTGTTTTTACGCTTGTGGGGTTAAAGTACCTGGCAGAGAGAGAGAGAGAGAGGCCTTTATAAGGCAACATTATTTTAACCAGTATAATAAGTCTGGAGCAGACACTAAAGCCACTCCTGTTAACGCTAATGGAAAGAAGCGTGTACAATGGCTATAAACAGTATAGCATCTTACAGCCTAGGTTTTGACTTGGCAAAATATTTTTTATTGTTTTTATTTTATTTATTTTTTATTTGGTGTTTATTCAGCTCCAAATTTGGTTGCTTTGATACATGCTGTCTATTTTGACACGTTTTCCAGTCCTTCCCATAGCACTATGTTCCCATCACCATGTTTCACCGTACAGCTGTACCGGTGTCGGATGTGCCGCCGGCTCCTGGTGACCTCCCAAGGAAGAGACCTTCTTGCAGATACTCTGTTTTGGAATACAGCCTGTTTTAGAGAAATTCAAAGTTGTGCCATACTTCTCTATATAATTATGATGGACTTAATAGTGGATATTAAAAGTCTTTTGAAATATTCTTATAGCCTTCCACTGATTTGGTGCGTTTTTTATAACCTTTTCTCTGGCTTGCTTTAAATGTTTGATGTTCCTGATGAAGCTTTGGTTAGGAAATGCATTTAACCAACTATGGGAACTCTCATAAGTGCATTTTGAAATCAGTTGAAATCCTCTAATTGTAGACATGTAGACTCCAATCAGTTAATTACGTGATTGCCCCAGGGTTTATTTAGTATCTTGGCAAAAGGGGTGAATATTATTGTATTATCCGTAATTGCCTGTTTCTTATTTGTTATTAAGAACAAGCATTTTAGAGTCCTTTTTTATTTGACCTCCATGTGTTTTATGTTGATTAGTGTTAGGAATTCCCAAAATCCATTTAGTTCCATCATGTAAGAAAATAAAATATGAAACAAGTGGTGAATAATTTTTATAGCTACTGTATTCATGTTTAAAATAATCAATTAACAGCAATTACTTACATCAGTGGTGTAATCTCTGCACGCCAGGAGCTGCCGTGATGATCTATGAAAACGGGTCGTGCTGTGCTGTGGGCACAGAGAGGAAAATAAATGCCCTTATGGAAATTATAACGTGTTTATTTTTAAGGCGTCAAAGCGCCTTTTGCTTTTGGTGGGTATGTTCTGCTCATCTGTGGGTGCATAATTTTCAAGTGGGCGGGGATAGAACAACTTGTAACCAATCAGATTCTAAGAATGGTCATAGTAGGACCTGGACTGAACGTGTTGGAAGCTGCTCCCTGCCCACTGTGATTGTGTAGGGGAGGATGGACAGTGCCATGATGAATGGGTTGCGAGCAGGACGACACAGTGCGGATAAAACGGGGACCACTGACGACAAACTTTAGTGACGTGAGGTTCTTATCAGAGTAAAGATTCTACAAGATTCTTTTTGCTTCTACAAAACAAAGTTCAGACATCCAACTGGGGAAAGAATGTGGTGGAAAACAACAACATCGCTGTTATCAGGGCTGTTTATTGTCCTGTATACTCTCAGCAGGTTGAGCAGGATGGACTATCTATCAAACCAAAATATGTTACTGTCAATCATTAACATGTAAACGATTCCCTGATTAATCGGAGCGGTCTTAACGCTGTGTCTTCGCTCTCTATTACAGTGTGTCCATATAGTTTTGGTAGTTTTAGATTAGGTAGTAATAGATGATCCCCCAGCAAGTGTACTATTATACAGGAGGTGCAGAGTTAGACTCTGCTCCGAATTTATGTAGTGTTCCCGGTCTGGGCCGAACGAATCAACAGACGGCTTCATATGCTGAATATGAGGTGAATAAGCAGAAGTATAAGTCACTCTTTCCAAAGTATGACACGCAGCCAAGTTATAACCAGCAAAATGTGCACCTAAGGGGATGGAGAATGCACTACAGGTGCATTAGTAGCTGGTTCTTTTCATTCATCTAATGGACCAGAAAGGGACAGTTTGAAAGATGCAATTGCGAAAGTAATAACTCCAGAGGTCTCCATTGTATAAGTTGGCAAACTAAGTAAGCTGTCTCCTGCGAGTGAGGTGCCTCTGTCTGCTGGGTGGTCGTATCTCTAATGAATGGCAATACCAACCTGTAGAAGTAGGCACTGACAGCACTAAGACAGCACTGCCTGCGTGGGTCAGCTTAGAAATGGCTTCATGTAACTTTATTTTGTCCTTTTTAGTTATTATAGTAAAAGGACTGTGTTGGGGATAGAGGAGCGTTACTCTCCCAGTTCAATCTGGGTGTATTCTTTAGTAGTGTCTAGTCCAGCATCAACCAAGTAATAGCCTGATTCTAATGCTATAGAAAAGACAGAAGAGCATGCATGTCAGGCCAAAATTATTACTTTTATTTATTTTTATTTTTTTTGCCAGTGTTCTCTGCCCCCTACCGTGGATCCCTCCCCTGTCAATAGCTGAAAACCAGGACTGGATCACTCGGCATCATCTGTTTACACAGCCGGCAGATGCTTTTTCATCCAGTGGTATTCTGTATGATATAAGAGGACGTTCCATTTAAAGGACCAGCACACTTTCCAAATAACAAGGATTCCTTTTTGACCCCCTTATTCACAGTAACTATCCCACCGCCCACTCTTCCCCAGTTGTGGAAGGCTTCAGTTAGTTACCCCTAGTCTAATCTATAGACCAGGAAGAGGGACAGACAGTCCAAGCTTGACTATCCTACCAAAACTGATTCCCCCCCCCCTGTGGCTGCAGGTTAACAATGTCTGCACTGCAGAAGGGGGTACAGGGGCACATTCATTGTGTTGGGCTGATGAAAGGATTTTGGGTTTTTTAAGGGTTTACCAGTTCTTTCTTTTTAAACTCATTTTTATTAAATGTTCAAAAGAGAAAAAGAAAAAAAAATATTGACAGGTCACTTCACGGTTAGTGTGGCTTCTATCAAAAAGAAAAACATTGCAGCCGAAACACAGAAAGATTTTATTAATTGTCTAGGTAACGGGTGTCGCATCCCATTTTCCCCCCACCCCCTTTCCCCCTCGGTGCTTTGTGCTGGGTTGTCTTTACCCTATGACTTCAACAATCTGAAAATAGAAAACAATTGACCCCTACAGGGAAACACACTTGCAGAACTTTTGTCAAACCACTGATTGATCCTGATTGCAATGTGTCCTTTTTGGTTTGAGTTGATGCAAGTGAAACCTTTGCCTCGCTGTAGACGACAAGAGCAACTGGCGTCTGTTTTAAGATGGTGCCATCCAACGATTTAAAGAAGTAATAGAACGTTGAATTTATCTACCCCCTTTTGTAATGGATTTTTCTATTCATTTAGGCTCATCTTTATAGATTTTGTGAAAAAAATATAGATTGCATGACCATTCTATCTAACTGAGTACATGCCCAGCCACCCCCTCCCCAATTTGTGCACCCCTGGTAAAGTACATTTAGCTTGTACAGAACGCCCTATAGTGTTTGAGATTATAATTTGCTCTTGCTGATTGTTGGAATTCTTATAGAGAACACTGCGCCTTCTACTCTCGCTGAAGTCTTAAGAGTTTACAATGATCCTGAGTCAATACTGGATGTTGTAATGTTCATTTTCCCGGTAAGAGGAGATCTAGTGCTGCACTTGACATGTGTTTGTTGTTCGTATCGCAGCAAGACTTCTCCTTTCTAGCAGTGACCTTGGATTGAAGGAGTTTGGCACCACAGAGCCTGCAAACATCTAAAGTGCCCCTTTTTTCAAAACGTGACACAGTGACGAGAAACAGCAACTAGTAGCGTGTAATTGCCTAGACGCCGTATGGCAGCACTCACCAAGCCAGAAAGGGCAGCATTTAAACTACTTGAATGCGTTAGCTTGTAAATAACCACCTTTCTCTTTCCAAAAAAGGCACTTAGCCCCTGAGATTGAAGTCATTTTTATCGGCACTCCTGTGGATTGCTGATGTGATGTGAATGTGTGACCTGGTGACCAGGACTACGTCACTGGAACGTGCAAAACATAGCGATGGAACGCCGCTTGCTCTATACACCCTGCGCTCACGCTAGTACTAGAGTGGCCGTTCTATCTGTGTGACCTTGACAGGCTGAGGTGTGAGGAAATACAAGCTAAATGATCTGTCCAATGTGTGCGTTTGTGCTTCCCAGAATTTTATTGCTTTTATCTCTGACTTCTTATCTGTTATCACATAATGCATCTAACATATATACATTGATGCCTAGATATGTTTATGCCCGTTACACCAATGACCTAAGTGTCTAACCTGACACTGAGCTGAACTGTCTTGTTAAGTACTCTGCAGAGGATAATCTGCAAATGAGCTTAGTGATCTCACCTCGCACACTCTGGCTGGATCTAAACCCACTGACATATAGACTGGGGCAAAAGATGTTAAGGTCAGGCAAATGGTTTGTGTCGTTCCCATGGCCCTCTAGCTGTTCTCCACAAGGAAAGGATTTCACACACAGGTAGGGAATGTATTGTTCTTTTCAATGCTTTGAAACATTAGCAAAAACTTTTTGGAAGTTGGAACTGTGAAATAACATAGGAATTTGGTTGCAATGTTTAAGAATGCATTTTTATACCTACATGCATCTATTTCTACTAAACTATACTGTACAGATTGAGTACAATTCAAGTTGATTCCATTAACGCCTGGGGAAATAGTGTGATAATCTATCTAATTGGTATTAGTCAAGTGAGATAATGTATTAAAGACCGCTCTGTCTGTTTTTTTTTTTTACTAAGGAAATTTAATATCTTGTTGCTATGGGTTATAGCCATTGAATTCTATTTACAGCATGTGGTAGTCTTTTTGCTTATTAATACGTGTATTTTATTCACTTTCCAATACGGTTGTTATTTTAATGCATTCGACTTAAACTGAATCCTTGTCTCTATGGGCAGCACAGTGGCTTAGTGGTTAGCACTTCTGCCTCACAGCGCTGCGGTCATGAGTTCAATTCCCGACCATGGCCTTATCTGTGTGGAGTTTGTATGTTCTTCCTGTGTTTGCGTGGGTTTCCTCCAGGTGCTCTGGTTTCCGCCGACACTCCAGAAACAGAAACTTACTGGTAGGTTAATTGGCTGCTAACAAATTGACCCTAGTATGTCTGTCTGTGTGTGTGTATGTGTATGTTAGGGAATTTAGACTGTAAGCTCCAATGGGGCAGGGACTGATGTGAGTGAGTTCTCTGTACAGCACTGCAGAATTAGTGGCGCTATATAAATAAATGGTAATAATAAATAAGACAGTTTCAGGGATTTGGGCATTTGGGAAAAGACTTTGGGCTAGATTTACTAAACTGCGGGTTTGAAAAAGTGGAGATGTTGCCTATGGCAACCAATCAGATTCTAGGTTTCATTTATTTAGTGCATTCTTCCAAATAACAGCAAGATTCTGATTGGTTGCTATAGGCAACATCTCCACTTTTTCAAACCCGCAGTTTAGTAAATCTAGCCCTTTGTGCCTTATGTAAAATGTGATCCCTAATTTACACTTTACTTTGAATGGAGATTTATGTTTGATGATAAATACATCATGCTTATCGTTCTGACTTCTTGGTAGTCCCTGACTTCTTTGCCCCAACTGGGCGAATTGCAGCTCAAACATTGTGGCTTGTCGTCTTTATTTGCTTTTAAAATTCTACTTGCAAATCCGCACTTGCTCCAATTCGTCCTGCCCACTTCTTATTCACCATCTATAATTTCTGCTGGAGCAGTGACAGTGAGGGAAGGTGCTGTAAAGTTATTTATTATTTTGTTTTTTTATCGACATTCAAAGCACAACCACTGTAGGAAAATGCATGTGATTGGCCGGCCAGTTAAGGGGTATTCTGAGACCTCCCAGCGTTAGTCATTTTGTATCAGTTCTCCATTGAGTGCTGGAGAGTTGCTTTTTAATAGTTTTTTTATTTTTATTATACCTTTGTCCAGTCTTGTTAATTACCCAAGCCCCAAAGTTTGTGGGGATCAGGAAGAGCCCCAGCGATATTCAGCTGAGGCCTGGTAGCCCCTAGCACTACATGCTTGTTGCTTTTGTATTCTTTATTAGGGGAGATGAATGATTCCAACTCTGCCCCTACCCCCCACCAAGTCCTCAGATCTGCCTGTGTGTGTGTGTGTGTGTGTGTGCGGGAGGGAGCCGCAGATTATAGGCAGACAAGCCCTCTCTCTCAGTATCAGATGATGCGCAGTTGAGTGTTCCATATTAATGGACCCCCGCCGCTTGCCACAGACAAAGTGAGCTCAACTGCAAGGTGTTTTATTTTATTTTTGCAATTTGCTAGACCCTGATTATCCAATAGATTGACTAGGGAGCAGGGCTTTTTTTGTGGTGATGGGGGGATGTGATAAGTTTATTGGGGCGCAGAACTGTTACAGGAAGAAATATAAGGTGAGGGGGCCCTATGCGTGTGTTATCCTAGGGTGACCAGAACCCTTAATCTGGACCTGCCAGTCGCTTCCCACGCGCACACACGCGTGGGTGATTCATCTCCACCACCAGCGCCAGCAAAGGTATGAAGTGTTGGTGGAACGTGTTTACAATGTCTGGACTGGGAGGCTGGGGCAATTCTAACACACACTTTAGTGTGGATAGGATTAATAGGAATGTATTAATGTTATTATGCACTCGCTACTTATACTGTTCCTAGATAACCTTGTTAATTATTCCCTCCCTTTCCACACTTTACGCCAACTTCAACCCTTTTTGTTTTTACAAAAGAATAACATACAACCCTTATACACCCTTGAGCTCCTGTGTCAAGACTGTACCCAACGGTATACACATAGACCTGTTATAGATAACACACAGGCAGCATGCAGATATCAGTCTTTTACTTGCAATATATATCTTCATAAACATATAAACACAATATAAAGTCTTGCACACTGTGCACACATAATACAGTACAATAGCACTATAGCTTCCTGTTCCCACTGTTCCTTACCTACTTTGACTTTTGTGTTTGTTTTGCTTTATCTATATTGTTCTTTTCTTTTTAATTACTTTACCTCTGTTTCCTCTCTGGTGTATTAATCTGCTCTCTCCCTATGTCTAGCCAGGGAGTCCAGGGACAGCCAATTATAGCAAAGTAGTAGTATTTTATAGATCAAGGTAACGTGTGTTTAGTTTCTTTGTGTGTTGTGAGAGTTCCGAGAGATTTTCTCTTATAGAGAGAGAGCTCAGAGGTTTTTGTTCTGGGGAATCCTCTACCCTGCCAAAAAATCACTATAACGCCTTTAGGAGACAGACCCGTTAGAGTGATTATATAATTTTGGCCGCAAAAATTCATATTGCTGCTCAGTGGAAGAAACCCACTTTCTTTATAAATTCTGTGGAAATAGTGTTTCTGTGCCCATGCCATCTGAAACGTTGTAAACCATTCCTTTGGATACTAGGCAGGCGATCATGAATGTAACCTCTAGATCCTGTGATCACTTGTCTAGGAGGGCTAAGTCCCAGGAGCTGAATGACGGGAGGAGGAACCAGTGACTGGGGGACTGTCCACAGCTACCTGGGGAGCCACAGCTCCCAGCATGTGCAAGGACAAAGGACGTGATGTCGGAACCTGCCAAACGCAGAGAGCTTAGCCCCAAAGTGGAGGAAGGAGAAGCGTGACAGTACAGCCATTGGGGAGATAGTGGCAGCATCACTGGCAATGCCACCATGCCTAGTGGAGCCGCATATATTGAGCCTGCTAATGAGAGATGTCACTGTGAGAGCGAGTACAGTGTTCGACAAGTGCTGCAGAGTAAGGCAAAGACCTGAGAAGGTCTACCAATCCCTTAAAGTCTCACAGAGAAAGCTGTCTGTTTGACAGGGAGCTGCCAACCTTAGAGAGAAAGCTGCTAATCTTACAGAGAAAGCTGCCAATCTTACAGAGAAAGCTGCACATAAATCGGGCATCAGGAATCCGTATTCGCGGTTGCGTATATATATATATATATATATATATATATATATATATATATATATATATATATATATATCTGTTGATGAATACGGGTCTAGGTCTACTCTGCTCTAACAGACAATACACTGCTGGATATGTCAAATACATATGTGGAATATAAAGTCACAAAAGAACACACAGAAAAAAAAACAATGTCACCCGTTAATAATATAGTCATTAATGATAAAACATTAAACAAATAAAGTTTTTACGCAAATACGGCAGACATCAGCAGTTACGTTCCTTAATTAATCAGACCATGTGTTTTTACACTCGTGGCCAAAAGTTTTGAGAATAACACAAATATTGGTTTTCACAAAATTTGCTGCTTTAGTGTTTATAGACCTTTTTGTCAGATGTTGCTATGGTATACTGAAGTAACATTACAAGCATTTCATAAGTGTCAAAGGCTTTTATTGACAATTACATTAAGTTTCAAAAGAGTCAACATTTGCAGTGTTGACCCTTCTTTTTGGAGTCCTCTGCAATTCGCCCTGGCATGCTGTCAATCAACTTCTGGGCCACATACTGACTGATGGCTGCCCATTCTTGCCTAAATGCTTTGAGTTTGTCAGAATTTGTGGGTTTTTGTTTGTCCACCTGCCTCTTGAGGATTTACCACAAGTTTTCAATGGGATTAAGGTCTGGGGAGTTTCTTGGCCATGACCCAAAATTTCAATGTTTAGATTCCCGAGCCACTTGGTTATCACTTTTTCCCTATGGCAAGGTGCTCCATCATGCTGGAAAAGGCATTGTTCATCACCAAACTGTTCTTGGATGGTTGGGAGAAGTTTCTCTTGGAGGATCTTCTGGTACCATTCTTTATTGTGTCCACTCCCTTGGCTGAGAAGCAAACCCACACATGAATTGTCTCAAGATGTTTTACTGTTGGTATGACACAGGACTGATGGTTGAGCTAATCTTTCCTTCTCCAGACAAGCGTTTTTGCAGATGCCCCAAACAATCTGAAAGGGTAATAATCTGGGAAAATGACTTTACCCCAGTCCTCAGCAGTCCAATCCCTGTACCTTTTGCAGAATAGGAGTCTGTCCCTGATGTTTTTCCTGGAGAAAAGTGGCTTCTTTGTTGGCTTTCTTGACACCAGGTCATCCTCCAAAAGTCTTCACCTCACTATGCTTGCTAATACACTCACACCTGCCCTCTGTCATTCCTGAGCAAGCTCTGCACTGTTGGTGGTCCGATCCTGTAACTTTAGGAGATGGTCCTGGTGCTTGCTGGACATTCTTGGGCGCCCTGAAGCCTTCTTCAGAACTAGTGAACCTCTCTCCTTAAAGTTCCGTGATGATCCAATAAATGGTTGATTTAGGTGCAATCTTACTAGCAGTAATATCCTTGTCTGTGAAGCCCTTTTTGTGTAAAGCATTGATGACTGCACATGTTTCCTTGCAGATAACATGGTTAACAGAGGAAGAACAATGATTTCAAGCACCACCCTCCTTTTAAAGCTTCCCATCTGTTATTCTATCTCAATCAGCATGACAGAGTAATCTACAGCCTTGTCCTCGGCAACACTCTCACCTGTGTTAACGAGAGAATCACTGACCTGATGTCAACTGGTCCTTTTTGTGGCAGGGCTGAAATGCAGTGGAATTAAGTCTATTGCCATGACAAAGAGGGACTTTGAAATTAATTGTACTTCATCTGATCACTCTCATGACATTCTGAAGTATATGCAAATTGTCATCATAAAAACTAAGGCAGCAGACTTAATGAAAAATAATATTTTGTGTCATTCTCAAAACTTTTGACCATGACTGTATCTTACATACAGATGTTCTGTGCTAGCTAGTGACAAACATACTTGTAACTTTTGAATTAAAGACTAGTCTGCATATACACCTGCTTGGCAGTGGGTGCAAATGACATGGCTGAAACCAAATGTCCTTACTGCAAACACAGGACTTGAATCTAATGCATCTGCATTGACACTGTCGAAGTCAAATAATTGGATGTAGTAGTTTCAAATGAATATCCATCAATCTGATTGTCTTTGTTTGAAAATATGTGAATAGCACGCTACGCTGTGGAAGGCTGTATTTAGCCAAAACACATATGAACACTTCTACACACATTTACGCATTCACTTGTAAATAGTTCACCTTAAAATAGTTCCAACACATAGTTATTTATAATCAAATGTAATAGATTTAATAGTTCAATATAATGTTAAAAGCACTTTATTGAGATCTAAGGTTCAGGATACAGGAAACATATCATGTTTAGTATCATTCTAATCCCCTATTTATCCTCAGAGATCCGTTCCTATCAGCCAAGAGAGTGCACCTTGCGTATGGGAGTTACGGATAATAAGGAATTAATGATCAGAATGGTATTGTGTGTGTAATGTAAATAGACCAGTTTGAACCAGCTATTCGTTGGGAAGATACGTATGCAGCTGTTGGAGAGCTGACCCCCACCCTTGGAGGGCATCGTTTGAACTGACCTATGTCCTGCATTATACCAGACTGTCCTGAAGCCTGAACCAATGGAAACATGCCAAATTATCTCTATTGTTTTCAACGTAACACCAACTGTATATAAACTGGGCTCTGGGACTATCTTGATCACAGACTTCAGGATTGAATGACTGCTGGATCCAGAGCGCCTGCGTATGTAATCGGCTGTACTTATTTTATTAATTTGTTACTCTGCTACATTTTGCTATTAAATCGCTTTTCGGGTTGGAACCACACTTTTGGAATTGGACAATTATCATTGAATAGCGACTAGACGGACATAACAGCACGCCCTTACTGTACATGGCATACGTCACCCCTTTCTCACGTCGTAGGCAGTTGTGTCAATTGTTTTTTGCCATGAATTGCATGCAATTACGTTCACTAGCGCAGTGTCCGTTACTGGGTATGTGCAGAGCTATTTAACGCAAGATCCGCCATGCAAATGGACGTACAGTATGTCCAAACATGAGAATTACATTAGATTTACCACCGATGCAGCAAATTTAAATCACCAAATCCAACTTGTGTTTTACCCCTCCCCATTCTTCCTGCTTCATCTCCAATGTTGTCGTTTAATCCAGTCTATGTTTAACTGTTTATATTTAAAGTCCTTGTATTAATGGCTATAACTATTAGCCAGTGATATGTCTCACATTTTGATATGTATGGGCAGAGGTATCTAGTATTTAATTTATTAGTTTACAAAAAAATACTGTCCCAGTGGGCAATTGCCTTCCCATGCTCTGACCAGCCCTCCCTATGCGAACAATACACATCCCATTTAAACTGCAAAGACTCACAGAACTTCCTAAGCTTGCGAGACGTGGCCGAGTTGGATACTAATCAAGTTAAACACAGGAAAAAAAAGAAACCTCTTTGGGCAAAGCCGTCCCAGAATGACGTTCCTGGAAACTTGGCGAAGTGATATCGTGATGATAATCAGCTCACCTCACCCAAGGCCTTTCAGTTCTATCTGGGCACTGGTGTGAACCGTGTTTACCCTTCCTTCTGGGCACTCGGACACTCCCGCAGAGACGCCCGGTCTTATCTTTTCAAGGTTATCACCGGAACACAACTTACCGTAGTCATTAAAATGCATCATTTCCACAAGTCATCGCGCCAATTTTGTGACTGCTCTGTTACCAAGGACTCCGTTTAGGCAAATATCGCGGGCTGCCAGAAGGAACTAGGGAGTTATTTTTCAATGAAAAGAACCGGTTACTTGAATGTGAAAATATCCAACTAGGAAAAAGGTAATTATGATAAGCGCCCTAATCATGTTCTGTGTTAGCTCTTAGTCACTTTGTCAACGGATAGTCATTTATCCCAACTATCATCATCCTGGCCGGTATTGTGACTGCTTCTTGTTATAGTCCGTCTAGGCAACTTGTCATCTGCAATTCTGGTGCATGAATTGGACATTCGAGACTACAAAGTAGGGCAACTAAAACTTACGTGGAATAGCCTCCCCTCAGAGGTGGTAGAGGCTAATACAGTAGAGCAATTTAAACATGCTTGGGATAGACATAAGGATATCCTTACAAACAACTACGGATAGGTTAAAAAATGGGCAGACCAGATGGACCAAGTGGTTTCTATCTGCTGTCAAATTCTATGTTTCTATGAATGACTATGTCAGACGAGGCCAAGCAGACTGGCAAGTTATCAGCTCCAAGTCTGAAGAGGACTGACGACGAGCACAGATCCTACGTTTCCTCATCGGCCATCAGAAGATCAGGGATCTCAAGACCTCCAGTGCCTGAAAGAAAAAGGTGACCATTGGTTCTGACGGACTTCCAATTCCAGGCACTTCACTCCCAACCAATGGAGCGTTTAGTTGGCCTTTAGCACAGGATGCACCCACCACTAGGCTCAGCAAGCTGAGGTTTACCCATCCGGATTATGTAATATACCGTATATATATATTATGTTATCACAGTGGAAGCATGTATTTATTGTCCAATAATATTTGACCAACTTCTGTGTGTTGCAATAGGGCACACTGGTAGATTTTAGGTCACAATTGACATAAAAATCCTAAACTATATCCAGCAGGGATGAAATTTCACGAACCGTCTTAATGCAAAGGTGGCATCCTATCACAGTACCACGGTTGTAGTCACTGAGCTCTTCAGAATCACCCATTTTGTATCACAAATATTTGCAATTGGAGACTGCATGCCTAGGTGCTTGATTTTATACGCCTCAGGTAATCGGTCTGATTGCAACACCTCAATTCAATAATTAACAGGTGTGGCCAAATACTATTGTCCATATACTGTATGTGTATATGTATGTATGTATATCAGTCAGTTATCAGCTGAGCGTGAGCTGTATATTATACAGATAAATACACACACTGACTATAGCTGTGTCTACTGATGACATTTCACAGTCAAAGGTAAAATTATTTTTACCAACTTGTTAGATGAAAATAATGTTAAAATGAACACAGTTGCCGTATGTTTCACACCTTCATTCTCAATGGAAAACTCACTAGTTCCTAGGCTCAAGCAGTTAAATACCGCGACGTTCTTAAAATTAAAGAATGACGCTACCATGGCCATCAAAGAGTATCTGCAACACTATTTCCCCGGCAAGGAAAGGATAAACGAGGTAGTGGAGAGAGCAATGAGCGATGAAGGGTCGGCCAACTACCCTGTGGAATTCCTGAACTCCCTCAATCCTCCAGCAATACTTCTTTACAAGCTGATGCAGGATATTACAGCAGCGTATTACATGGTGGAGATGTTGCCTATAGCAACCAATCAGAGTCTAGTTATCATATATTTAGTACATTCTACAATATGACAGCTAGAATCTGATTGGTTGCTATAGGTAACATGTCCACTTTTTCAGACCCGCAGTTTAATAAATATACCCTAAAGTCTATCAAGCTCCGTAAGGAAGGGATTCCAAGAAATGTCTACGTTGAACAAAATTAAAGAGATTCTGAAAAATTCAGGGTGTTTAGTAGATAAGGCCATACTTGCCTACTGTCCCGTAAATTTCATTAGGCTCCCGAATTTCGGGGAGTCCTCCCAGACTCCCTGAAGAGTCGGCAAGCCTCCCATATCCTAAAAAATGCACAAATTCACGGAATTTAACATCAGGGGCGTGGGCTTAATCACGTCATTAAGCCCGCCCACGTTATGTAATGCCGTGAATCTGCATTTATAGTGGGGGTGGAGCTATGGTGATGCAAAGAAGTCACCACGCCCCCTCCTACCCCTGTCACATGACCTGTCCTCCAGGATCACAAAGTCGGCAAGTATGGATAGGACATTGAAAGGCAGTCAGGAGCCTCTGACAATAAGGTCAAACGCCAAGCGGATGACCACTGCCCACCAGGCCTGGAAGGGGACACGAGAAAGACCTAGAGGGAAGTCAGGGTTATCCCATAGCAGGAGTATACAATTGTCTTTTTAATATTTACATTACATAGATTTAAAGGGAACAGCAAAGGTTAGTGCCTTAATAAAATGATTCCATGCTTCTCCTTGCTGATTATTGACTGTCTATCAGTTTACTTTGGCCAACAAAGCAGTATTTACCCAACTCATTGTAATAAATAGGAAGATGAATAAGGATCTCTCTGTAGAATACCCTATCATGGAACTATAGCTTTAGCGAGGGGTGTACCCTGCCCCCATCCTCTCCCCACTCAAAAAAATACTAGTGATTACATGTTTCCTGCTATGATCATATTTTTTTCCTTTAAAAGTTTTTATGAAATTTAGAATTTTTTTTAAGGGGTACAGAAATAAAAAAAGGGGGGGGAGGGGAGATGAGGGAAGGACAATAAACAAATGGGTAAGGAGGGGGGGGTACATAGTGGGTAAGGAACACAACAATATATCAAAAGCTTTTAACCAAAAAAGATACATCAAAAACCCTTTCAATGCGTTATACTAGGCACATGAATGTACTATGATCATATTTTTTTATTGACAAACTATATAATTTTAAAAAGGAATAATCCTCCTGTATAAATAGCTTATATTATACTAATTCAGTGATTGCAAAACACAATGTTTCACCAGTTGCAACACTGCGTTCTATGAATTCATATATTTCATGCAGCCAAGAATTCATCTTACACAATCCAAAACTTATCTAACTTCCAGGGTGTCTTGCATCACATCATAGTTCGCTCTCAGCGGGTTACAAGATAAAGACCCGATCAGCCTCTTGTAAATGATACTTTTATTAGCGCCCGCTGTTGTATACTAAAAGGAATAACTAGAGAAAGATTTGTGGGACGGGTCTTCAAGGTGAGATCTGGGCAGCTGCAAAGGGCTCTCTTACCAAATATGCTTCCTCTTGTGATGATTCCTTTTGCTTTTTGTACTCAGGGTGATTGTCTCTGAGGTACAGCAAAGGACGTCTAAACTCAAATTATTTTTTATTATAAAATAAGCATGAAGGTAAATATTTTGTTCAGATTTACCCTGTTTTTCACTACGGTTTTTGCTTAAAAGTACAGTGCGATGAGTGTCCTACAAATTTGTACACAAGGACTAGAAGGGTTTTGGTGTAGGGCGAAAAGCTAAAAAGGGAAAGCTTAGCATGTCAGTCACTTGCTGTGACTTGAATGGATTCAGGACAATTAATGAATGAATCCATCAGTCCCTAATGGTAACTGGAAGATTGTTCGTCTGTCCCTTAGACTCAAGATTCTGCCGTGCTAAGGGGCACATTTATCATTATTCGGCAAAAGTGAGAAATAGTTATCAATCCTTATCGCAAGGATAAGGATTGAACTATTTCTCACATTTATTAAAAAGGGAACACAGAAACAGCAGTTCCGAAAAACTGCTGTTTCTGTGATAGAAAAAATCACACTTACCTCCCTCTTCGGACGCGCTGTCTCGGGATCTCCTCTTCTTCCTTCAATTGCGCATGTGCAGTGCACATGCGCACAAAGTCCCCACTCTGTCTCTGCAACTATCGTTGCAGAGAGAGCGCGCTGAGTGACAGGGAGGGGTCATGTGATCCCTCCACACATGCGCTGTCCAGCTCTGCTCTCCGGAGCAGAGCTGACAGCAGTGGACTTCTTCAATTCGGATGATGTACGTGAAGGTGACGTACATTATCAAGACAAGTTCCCGAAAAAAAACATTTTTCGGGACTTGTTAGATTGCGGCCAGGCGCAGTCACCATTCTGTTGAATGGTGACTGCTCACAAAAACGATCAGGAGTGCAAAGCAGCAGACATCCATGATATCTGCTGCGATGCACCTTTAATAAATTTGCGGAGGGCACATCGGGACTTTAATTCCACGGTAAGTGCACAATAGTGCACTACCGTGATTTGTTAAATATGCCCCATAGTGATTCCACCACAGGTTTATATAGTTATCTAAACCAATGTATTTAAGAAAAGGAAACTAAAATATTGGTGACTTGAAAAGAAGGTAGTCTTCATGTCCTCTTATTGTCAACGCTTATATTACAATAAACACATGAAGGAAGTTCAGCTTAATGACATGACGAATCACATTTTGACCCGATGACGAGATAGCGGTCTTTGGTCACAGGGGGAGGGGCCAAAATTAGGCGATTCACTGTCTCTCGCTCTCCCCCGACCTCCCCTCCAGCATCCCCCGGAGGGTATTTACTAAAATAGTGGGCAAGTATGTAGATGGATCATGTAGTGTAACAATGACCATAGATAATGGAGAGCTGCAATGTTCTCAGCCACATCCATCTAGTTTAAATACTATCACAAGGAAATTAAAGAGATTCATTTTAGTAAACTGGCGTGTGGCTGGGAAGACCCATAAAAGACGGGGGTAGGGGTTACCTTGTAGAGAGTAACACCTCTGTGCACTTTTACACAGCAGTGATAACAGCCACAATAAATAGTTGTTTTTATTATCGCCACATAAAGTGCTATCATTTTACACTAAGATAGTAAAAACAGTAAAATGCTAAAGTATCTACGGAGCTTATTCCGTGCACTCCCCAATCAATGCCATCAACCTGATGCCCTGATGTACTGCATGCCGGCAGTAAAAGTGCAATGTACAGTATGAAGGACACGATAGTCTCACACAGCCCTCATAGCTTCCCTAATACATGGTTAGGGACCAGCTGAAACTACACCCTGCACTTCACATACAGCACAGCAGACAACGCAGCACGTTCCAGTTGTATGCTCTTGTCACTGGTCCCTTACACAAGCTTTCAGCTAATGGAATAGCAGGACTACGCTAGATATTATAGATTAATGGCGATAAAGCGAAGGAGAAGTATAGCTACACATTAAAATGCGCCTATCGCCTACACCAGGGGCGGCCAACCAGTTATAGACCTAGAGCCCAAAATTATCTATAGAGCCAACTTTACCTTTTACGTGTGTGTGTATATACATATACCCAGTATAAACATGCGCATACATACCACACACATACATTGAAAATACAACATAATTTACAATATCTTGATAAGCAAAAAAGAAAGTATCCGACATTGCCAAAATGTTCTGAATTATCATAAAATCAGCACAGTCCTGCACAGCGCGTACCTGGCTGACCAGCGGAGAGGGTTCAAAGGGCACTCACTGTCTCTCCATAGCTACACGCTGCTTCTGTGTTCACAATTCCTCAGACTTCTCTACATGCCCATTGTATCTCCCCACATGCCCCTTATATACACATCAGCCTTCCCACGTCATCAGGTTTTTCCACATGCCCCAGAAACGCCCGTCAGATATTCCCGCATGGCATTCAAACCTCCTCACATGTCCCCTACATGCCCATCAAACCTCCCCACATGTCCCTTACATGCCCATCAGACCTCCCCACATGCCCTTTACATGCCCTTCAGCCTCCTTGCTTGCCATCAGACGCCCCCACATGTCCCTTACATGCCCATCAGACCTCCCCACATGCCCTTTACATCGCCTTCAGCCTCCTTGCTTGCCATCAGACGCCCCCACATGTCCCTCACATGCCTATCAGACTCCCCGCATGCCATCAGATCTACCCCCATTCCTCTTACATGTCATCACACCGCCCCATATACCCCTTACATGCCCTTCAACCACCACACATGTCGTCAGATAAACCCAAATTCCCCATACATGCCATCAGATCATCCCATTTACTCCATACATGCCAATCAAACCTCCCCACATGCCTTTAGACCTACACACATTCCTCTACACTCTCCTCCTCCTTCTCTGATTGGATGGTCTGTGCCCCCCCTTGCATTGTTCAGAGGAGGTCACATGACACAACTGCTCTCGGTCAGTCGAGCAGGAAAATTGTTTAAAAAATCTGCCCCCGCCGAAGCCTAGACCACTATAGTTTGTTAAAGCTCTCGGCCAGGAGCCACATTTCAAAGCTCAAAGAGCCACATGTTGGCCACTGCTGGCCTACATTTAGGTCACTAATGGTGAAAGCAGCCACTTTGTGTAGACTATCACTGAGCCATTAATATTTATGAGAAAAGAAGCTATCAATTTGCTAGGAACCAATTACTTTGGTTCCTAGTGATTTGAATGCCACTGGGACGTTAATCTTCATGAGAATATGACTTAGCATTTCACTAGGAACCAGTGACATCACTATGTTAATGAAAGTCACAAAAATGCAGCTTATCAATTTACAAATAATTATTGACATCACAGAGGCATTAACATTCAAGAGAATAAGCCTATCAATTGTCTAAGAACCAGCTATAATTACTGTAAATTAATATTCATTGGCTGTAAAAAATAAAAGCAGTTTTTCTCATCAAATAAAATCAGCTTCTACAGCTGTCATCCAATCAGAACTCTTGACACTTGGTGTCGAAGAGAAGGGGGGGGGGGGCTAGAATTCAAAATTCTTCTGAATACTACAGATGTGCTGACAGGGTGTTTGTTAAATATTGGGGTTCCCCTAAACATTGTTTTTTTGATTAGAGTCAGAGTTGAGTTGGATAACATTAAGGCTTAGGGAAGATTATGAAAGTCCTCAACAGAAAAAGGATTTTCATTGTGTGAAACCCATAGGGCTTACGTCTCTAGAGTAGGATTCATTTAACAATGAAAATGTTTGTATTGAGTTACCAGAATCCAGTACCCATCATGCACTTTATATTACAGGCACGACCCACTGTCACCCGTAAAACAGCCATGAGATAATACTGTAACAAGGTAGGATTTACTTGGCAGGATATAACACTCAGATATTCCCTGGATGTCATTCAGCCTTACTATCCATGAGATCGACTTATGGCAAAATAACATACGTGGTTATGTTTTAAAGCTCTATATTGGAGTGATATGAGAATATAAATATCATGACATTTGAGAGTTGGGATTCAATGGGAAGATTAATGCAGCAGTAATGGAAATGAAATTTTAAGGAGCACGAAATCAAAACACATCTGGCTTTGTATGAAAGAGCTATAAATATATTAATAATACTAATTAGACCAATATGAACCATATACAGTATAAATGGTTAGACCATTAGGTGTTTGAGACAAGGCTGTGATTCGAAGGGGACATTTTCCTGCCCATAAGCCAATAAAAAACACTGTTTGGAGTCAATCAGAAACTATTATAGAGAGGAACAGAGGACAATTGCATGAACTCTGCTCAATCGCAAGGCAAAGTAACATTCTTGGTTATTTTAAAATCTGGCATGGCATGTTGATTTTTACATAAACATTTTAACAAGATGGATGTCTAAACTATGTTTCCTATAGAGGCGTGTTACATCCCATGTCATATAGACCTCTTACTGGGGACTAGTGTATAATATAGACCCCGTTCTGTTGGCTAATATGCAAGAAATACATCTTACTTTGGTGTCTTATATACAATACAGGCTACATCTTGGTATAACTCTGTGAACACACTAATGCTCTGATTGGATACTGATTGGTATAGCCCAGGGGCGGATCTAGAAAAATGCTGTACCCGGGGCGATTTAGGGGGGGGGGGGGGGTTTAGGCCACGCCCCTTTCTAACATCTTAGGCTGCCGACGGCTGCACACTATGTGCAGGTCCGTCCAGCCGTGACAGGCAGGGACAGTGTGCTGCCCGGCTGCTCTGATTGTGTTTTAAACACAGTCAGAGCAGCCGGGCAGCACACTGTCCCTGCCTGTCACGGCTGGACGGACCTGCACATACTGTGCAGCGGTCGGCAGCAAGTGTCTGCTAGGGGGGGGCGATCGCCACGATCACCCCCCCCCCCTGGATCCGCCACTGGTATAGCCTTGTACACACACTAATGTTCTGATTGACTACATCTTGGTATAACTCTGTGAACACCCTAATGCTCTGATTGGATACTGATTGGTATAGCCTTGTGGACACACTAATGCTCTGATTGACTACATCTTGGTATAACTCTGTGAACACCCTAATGCTCTGATTGGATACTGATTGGTATAGCCTTGTGGACACACTAATGCTCTGATTGGCTACATCTTGGTATAACTCTGTGAACACCCTCGTCCTCTGATTGGCTGCATCTTGGTATAACTCTGTGAACACACTAATGCTCTGATTGGATACATCTTGGTATAACTCTGTGAAGACACTACTGCTCTGATTGGCTACTGATTGGTATAGCCTTGTGGACACACTAATGCTCTGATTGGATGCTGATTGGTATAACTCTGTGAACACACTAATGCTCTGATTGGATACTGGTTGATATAGCCCTGTGAATATTCTAATACTCCAACAGACTACAGGTTGGTCTAGCCCTGTGAATGGGTTAGACTGGTCCTAACCTTGTCCTCTGCAGAGTTTCTTACACACAGATATTTTGGAAAAGAACTGTGAACCCAATTGGTGCTTTCGCTGCAGGCAAATATAACTAAAAATATAGAGACATCATACAACAGGGAAACATAACATAAAAAATACAAAGGAGACCCAATCATCAGATAAGAAGCTTTTTTTCATGCATAATGAAAGCACCATTATCAACGTCATCATCATCATCAACATTTATTTATGTGGTACAAGCAAGTTTCGTAGCATTTTACATTTGGGAACAAACACAGTAATAAAACAATACTGGGTAATACAGACAGACAGAGAGGTAAGAGGGCCCTGATCGCAAGCTTACAAAGCATGAAATACTCTACAGTTTACAATATTCCTGATTGCTTTATCGCCCACTGGCATCCTGCCAGCCTTGAGCGTTGCTATCTCAACTTCAAATGAATTTGCATTCAGTTATTTTGCTTGGCGTCTTCTCCTGTCTCACACCTACTCCATTTCTGCACCGATCTAAAAATGTTTAAACAGAATGTTTCTGTCGTTGTTAGATTAACTCTATGTTGTAGCACCCTTCCCAGTGCCAGCTTCTATTCTACAAAAACTTTATACCAGGTAAACCTTAATTGGAAACACCTTGGAGGTCATTCACGGAGCACAAAATGCCGGAAGTGCGGCCCCGTACTGAACCAGTTTTGGTCTCACTCGATTTGTCAAGTGTCCGAGCAGAGGAGTTGGACAAAGCAAAGTCGTTCATGAAGAGCACGGAGTAGACGCACCAATGCACCTAGTTTTGTGGAACCAAGATCTAATTTTGTGGATTGATAGTAGTAAGATAGGATATAAGGGTACATTTTTGGGTCGCTACTTGCCATGTAGAGGGGCATACACCTATTTTCACTCAGCAAATGAATATGAATTTTGTCAGAGCTCATGGTCTTTAGAATTCTTCGTATCCTTTTAATAGGGACCCTGTTTTCACATTTCACTTTGGGGTGCCCCTAGAAATTCACTTCTCTGCCTATAAATGTAATAAATAGCTTCACGAAAAAAGTGACGTACCACAGTCCCGGTGTCCAATCCATTCTTATGATGACTACGGGCTAGATTTACTAAACTGCGGGTTTGAAGAAGTGGAGATGTTGCTTATAGCAACCAATCAGATTCTAGCTTTCATTTTGTAGAATACACTAAATAAATTATAGCTTGAATATGATTGGTTGCTATAGGCAACATCTCCACTTTTTCAAACCCGCCGTTTAGTAAATATACCCCTAAGTCATAAATGAGGCTAAACCGAGCAGTATTTTAGGAGACAAACGGAAAAGTTTGTTTTAATGAAAGTTTGGGTTCTAATGTGTTGGACCTTTGGTGTGACATTTGCATATTAAATCTCTTCGGAATGTTACTCCACCCAGCACTTCTAGATTTTAGTTTTTTGTGCATGTCAACATTTACGTCTTCTAAGAAAAAACATGGTATGGATTTACAACCCGTGATGTACATGGAGTGGGTAATAAATCAGGGTGGTGTAATGTAACTTATCTGAATGGTAATAAGGCCAGTGACTCCGACCCACGCCCAAAAAAAAAGGAAAAGATCAGCAAACTTCAATGTTTGGGAAAGAGAATGAAAAACAGCAATATAAGTTATGATAAGCAATATACTACTAAATAAGCTACAATATACATCCCGACCCATATCATATAACAGCCTTATCCAATGTGGCACAGCTACAATAGCCAGCAGAAAGTGACATATCTTGGAGCTTCCCAGTTAATCACCAGCATGATTATCAACATGACTGATGGACGGATACGTGATTAATTAGGCATTTTGCAGTAAATCTGTCATGTTAGGCGTGGGCTGGCAACATGGAGGGAATGGAAGATATAATTTCGTACAAAACAAGGGAGTTCACTAAAACTTGTGAAAATACTTTAAAAAAATAATAATAATTTGGCAGTCACACATAGTAAATTGATAGGGAAAATAGGCATCTGTGAAGAAATGATTCATTTTCAAAACAAACAGCCAAATCCACACAAGTGAAGTCAGAAAAGCATTAGTTAGGCTTCTTTTAATAAAAACAACAAACGGCTTATTCATAAATATCATTTTTATTACTGTCAAAATGCCCATTATTATCTAAAACAGTAGGCGTGGGTAAATGTATCAACATATTTAGCTCCAAAGGTAAGGAACATAATTGGGCCATTCATAAAAATGTTACTGCCGAATAAGTAAAGGCAATCGTCAAAGTGGTTTGCAGTTTTTGTGAATTTGATATTATTGATTAAATTGTAGACACTGTGAGCCTGATGCTTACTTAGTTGGACGTATATTGGGTGGAATTTACGCTAAAAAAGATGGCCATAAATATATCTAATTTACGCCCATATAGGCATCTCAAGATGTGCCCAGTCTGCACCTCTAGCACATGCGCCAGGCTTACGTCAGACTTACTTACACCCACAGAAAGCACCTATCAGCTTCAGAGGTGGATTCGCAATCAGCCAATCATCAGCTAGTGTTGGCCATAGTCATCATCACCAGTGTGTATTTACACCTGCCCTCTATCAGGTGCAGAAGATACGCCCCCTGAGAGGGGTATATGCATCTCCATGCTTGTCTGCCTCTGGCCGCATATGTGTCAACTCGTCATTACTGTACTCTGCCTATGTAAGTCAGCGCCCAGTATTGTGGGAATACGGGTACCAGGGGAAATGCCATTGGTAGAAACAGTAATAACGTCACCCATCCAGTGCTTGTAACGCCCCTACGCCGGCCACTGAGTTGAAGGAGAAGCTGCCGGCTACAGCTCCTCCATGTCAGTGTTAGACTGGGAGTGTGGTGCATGGCTATGATGTCACAGACAAGCGCCACACTCCCAGAAACAGAGGATGCTGCCCCCACAATGTCAGGAAAGGAGGGCGCTGCCTATGGTGCCCCCCAGGGTTTGCGCTGTCCCTGAGTTCAAAAACCCTCTGCTCAGCGGCATGCAAATTTTAACATGGGGGGGCGAGACTTTTAGGACATAAAATGCAGGTAGCCCCCTGAGCGAGCCCAAGGTAGATCACTATGAGACCGGCTTGGGAGCAGATGTCCCCCTGTCCCTCAGCCCAGCCAGACCCTGCCTCTGGTGCATATTTAGTGCATTGTGTTTACTCCTACGAGCCAACTGTCTTGGTGCTCTGTGGATGTAAATAAGTGCTTACATATACCCTGTGCCCTAAATGGCAGCCGTCACCACGATCTCCCTCAACGTAAGGGGTATTGTGTCACAAATTCTAGTCACAAAGAGGTTTCAATGACAATACGGTTTTCGTCTATTTGACAGTTCTGAAAAACACTTCCTCAAAGTGAAAAATAAAATGTTCCTGTGACTGTAAAGGATAGAATACCAAGTAATGTAAGCGGGAACAGCCGGCGGTCTACATAAGTCACTTCATGTAACTATGAGTGGTGGTTTGGTACAGGGGTTTTTCACTGAATTTACTGTAAACCACAAAACTCTTTACACTGCATTATTATTATTATTATTATTATTATCATCATTTATTTGTTAGGCGCCACAAGGTATCCGCAGCGCCGCACACAGTACTAACAGTAGACTATACAGGGTGAAACCATACAGAACAATGAACAAAAAGTACCAATACTTCAGAAACTCCGGCCAGTCATATGCAGTAAAGACGGAGCGGAAGAACAGGTATAGAGACAGGAGGGGAGGGGGCCCTGCTCATACAAACTTACATCCTAAGGGAGGGTAAACAGACCAGGCAGAAGAGGAGTCAGTTGAGGAAAGAGGAGAGAAGGGAGGACCAGCTAAAGGGAGGAGATGGGGGTTAAGTAGATGGTTGGTAGGCTTTGAGGAAGAGGTGAGTTTTGAGTGCACGTTTGAAGGAGCACAGAGTAGGAGAGAGACGGATGGAACGAGGGAGGTTGTTCCAGAGAAGGGGGGCTGCACGGGAAAAGTCTTGGATTCTGAAGTGGGAAGAGGTGATAAGAGTGGAGGAGAGGCGGCGGTCGTTGGCCGGGCAGGAGTGTGAATGGAGAGGAGGTTAGAGATATAAGGGGCAGTAGAGTTGGAGAGAGCCTTGTAAGTGGCGGTGAGGAGTTTGAAAAGGATTCTGTAGAGGAAGGGGAGCCAGTGTAAGGCAAGGCAGAGAGGGGAGGCAGACGAGGAGCGGCATGAGAGGAAGATGAGTCTTGCGGCCGCATTGAGTATAGAGCGGAGGGGGGAGATACTACACTGCATGCAGTAATAGTAAGATACACATAAGTATCAGAAGCGAATAGTACGATAAAAACGAGTGGCGTCTCAGCAACCATCTTACATGCAAAACTGGGAGAGATATATGTAAGTGACTATGTTCAAAGTCATATAGATATTGCACCAGGAAAACCTTTTTACCTCATAGTGTCTAGATGTAGATCAATGTTATAATTATACCCATAGAGCCATAGAGGAGATGCACCTACACATATAGAACGTCTTGGTAATCCAACAGTGAAAAGAAAGACAATGGTGTCCATCCGGGCACACAAAGGTTAAGTTCAATGTTTTTTGTAAAACATAAAAACAACTTTATTGATATGC
This sequence comes from Mixophyes fleayi, assembly GCF_038048845.1. Taxonomy (NCBI): domain Eukaryota; kingdom Metazoa; phylum Chordata; class Amphibia; order Anura; family Limnodynastidae; genus Mixophyes; species Mixophyes fleayi. The sequence continues at coordinate 23,212,091 of NC_134408.1, forward strand.
ATTAAAAATATTCATATTATACAATACATGTTATCCAAATGTTCTTAGCAAAATATTAAAAACAAAGGAAAATTGTATACACTCAAATGATGAGAACTAATAAACTGTTAAGATAGCAGTAACAAACTACTAACGCAAGCCACCAATAACTCCTATTAATTACAAATCTTTAATTACTTCTCATGACCCTATATTAAAGAAGGGATCACACAATATTACTTTTGGCTCAGTAAGAAGATATCCACATTAAATTTTTATATTTGTATATTTCTTTACCATAGATTGTATCCAGACCTCATATTTCCTCTAAATATGGATATGACAATCTTTAATATCTCTCATCATACCCCTTATCAGACAACAGTACGTTGGTGCTATATCAACTGTTTCTATTAGCATTAGGGGAGTGATCTATATAGACATATGTTTAGTTATAGTCCAAATAAGCCACAACGAAGTCTGTACCACGATGTTAGTCTTATGAGTATGAATACCACATGTTTTTATAAAAGTGCCTATATAGCCATTTGTAGCATCCTATCATTAATATAGATTGCTAATTGTTCCAGCTTCTCATATGCTAACTTCCCATGTGGGTATATAGTCAAGCTGATCTGCACAACATTAAACCACAGTGTCTGTCTCAACAACTAACATATTGGGTATTACATATAGGGGCTAATATAATACTGCTTGGTGTCTGACAATGCTAAGGTTAACGGCATTTAGTATCGCCTACTAGACATTCCATTAACTAACAAGCTTCTTGCCGCTAAGTATTTATATCTCTTCATTTTATAATTGTATAGAGTGGAGTAGGTGGCGAGCGTGTCTCGCCGACGCGCGTTTCGCTACAACCTTTTTCAACTCATCATTTGAGTGTATACAATTTTCCTTTGTTTTTAATATTTCGCTATGAACATTTGGATAACATGTATTGTATAATATAAATATTTTTACTGCATATCAATAAAGTTGTTTTTATGTTTTACACAAAACATTTAACTTAACCTTTGAGTTCCCGGATGGACACATTTTCTTTCTTTTCACTATTGGATTACCAATATTTAAGTGACTGTAAGCTCTTGGGGCTAGACTTGTATATACTTGCAATGGCTCTTGTGATTGTTTGGTAGATCCTAACAGAAAAGTACAATTTACCAACATCAGAGTAGAACAGGCTATGCCAGCAACAGGCTCTTTCACCGCTTTAGGGATAATGCCAGATCCGGCCTTACTGGAGCTTACCGCCGTCCCCATTGAGTAGCATTATTTCATTTATTAAGAATGACGCAGGATGGCGTTACATGTTTTTTTGCAATGGAATCCAGCTGAAGCCTCTCAAACTTCGCTGGATCCCTCATGGGTGAAAACACTTTACGCCAGCGCATATCGCTTCCTCCGTTCGCCGGCGGCGTTGGTAGGAAGAAATCTTTGTGCAGGAGAGGGGTCTTCCTCCCAGAGCGGCCCTGGCATGGTAAATAGCAGCAGTACTTAATTATGTATCAAAGCGATTTGCACAATACATAATGATAGCTACTACAACCCAATGACCCCTCAGTATTTAAATCCAATAGCAGCAATTGCCTTAAAAGAGTAATTCGCAATCAAGCTATAGTGAAATAACACAACTAATAATTATGGGACCGGAATTTGACACCATATAAAGCAGCAGACACTATGTGTTTCAAATAATACTCAGGTCATTAATGCATTATTTCATCTAAGGTTGCCTGGTGGAAATGGGATCCACAAAATCGAGACACGCAGCACTGCCAAAGTGTATTTTGGTAATTTTGCTCCTTGTAAATGACCACTTCTGTGTGTAGGCGAAAAAAATGTTTTAATTTTTATTTAAAGAAAGTACATGACACATCTGTCTGAGCGGAGGAGTTGTCCAACTCCTCCACTCGGACACATGGTGTCTTCAGCTCAGTTGCTGCTTGAAATATTGAGGCGCTGTTTGGGAAAGAGATAACTACTATTCACCTCCTGGAAAGCCGAGCAATAAGTGAACACTTTAGGTCTCCCTCCACCCAAGCAGTCCCGACATTTAGTCACATTTAATTAATACACCTCCTTCCCCCCGACCAGCTCCAACATTAAATTAAAAGCATTTATATTTAGTAAAAAGGCCTATTTTTCCTAAAGAACCCCAACCACATAGAGGGGAGGAGTGGACAGCCCCGAGGGGGGACCAGCCACCAGGAAGAAAATGAAATAAAGATATACTCTTAAAAAAGTAACTAGAATCAATATTAGCCAAAGAACATGATTAATAACAATGCACGTCGTGTTTCTAAGATGTTGAAAAGAATGATTTTTTTCCATATATTTAGAAGCTTCATTCTACTGTTCATATGATTTATTTCTTCAGGTTATATGGAATGCATGAGCTGGTTCCTAGAAAACAATATGTCAAGCCTGGGAGGGGATGAATGGGTTAACTGTTAGTCACAGAGCCTTGTCTGACATTACTTAACATGACAAGCAAGGATTTTGTGCCAGGCTGATGAACCTGCCTTTTAGCTGATTGCTGGGACCCACAATGGCCAGAAGATTAAATTCTTTCTCAATTCTCAGTGCATTATTATATGTAATGGGAAGCACTACTCATCGCGCAGGGGGCAGAGGGTGAGTCATCCAATCACCCAGCACTACACAGCCGGCATTGTTCCCAAAAGGATGCGCAACAATTAAAGTGCCATTTTTTTTTTCCTGTAGTGCAAAGTGGTCTTAAAAATGGTATACAGTGCTGCATTTCTGCATACATTAGCCGGTGGAATATCAAATATGAAGCTGAGTGCCGTGAGAGGTATATAACGCTTATACACGTACTGTAAAGTGTTCTCTTGAAATATACAGACCACTCAAGTACATGTATCGGCACCAAGTGTCACCTGATATGTTGTTGCTTTACAACTTAGTGCACTGTGCTCACTCCAAGAAGGGGATATTCAGGGGAGGAGGAGGGGGGGGGGGGGGGCTTGTATACTGCAGGGCTCTCTTGCTGGGCATTGTACAAAATGCTCTCTTCCCGGAGGACCAGACTCTTTGTTTTTCTTAGTACACAGTGCATGATGTAGTAAAGACAAAACCATATGACCTGGTGATGGGTCCTTGTGAAGATACCGGGTTTAAGGTAACCTTCTGTGCCGCACAGTTGGCCTACCCGGTACCTATCCAAGGTTCAAAATCACCCAGGCAAATATAAGAGATAAAACAAATAAGTTTATTTAACAAAATGGTAGCACAAAACAGCAATAAACACATTTAAATAATAACTTGCAACAAATAACACTACAGTCTGGCACAGACAACATACAGGGTATAATGAAAACACCTCACCAGTATCCTTGTCACTTTCAGGGACTGCTGTCTATCAATCCAAGCTTATCCCCCTCTCTCCTTTAAGGCTACCAGCAAAGGTAGCGGCCTTCAGTCACTGTCACTCCGCTTTCGGTGGACACACAGCTCACCAAGACCTGGACAGGTAGATCAGGGCAACGGCAGTACTCCAGAGACCGATTGTCCCTTTCCTGTCTGGGGGAGAGATATATAATCTCAACGCCAGACCTGACTTCAGCTGTCAACTGGTAGTGAATGCCAGTTTGCTGTCCTCTGGAGCTCTCTTTTAAGCCCAAAAATGACCTCATCAGCAATTTCAGGACCTGCCTGATTGGTCCTTTTCTGTGTTTACCTTTTCACAGGTAAACATACAGACAAAGGGATAGCAGATAAGCCACTCCTGATTTAATTAAGGACAGGTATTGTTCTGTGGCTATACAGCAGAGTTTGTTAAAACAGGAGAGATCACAATCCAGACACATTTACATTTAAACACACAATGCAGTCCTCTGTAATTAAACATAGAGCTCACATCTAAACAAAGACAAGAGACCCCCTGGTGTGCTGTACCTTCATACAGGACTGGTGGACAATAACCCTTTTGCTTAGACTGAAACAATGGACTAGTCTGCAAGATACATGCTGGCAGACCTTTTACTACTTTCAAAATAGAGTATGCACAAGTCTAAATATGACTGAGAAATATGGGGAACCAGAGGGCTAGAAAAAGTACATGTTTTTACAGTCCGCAGTTAACAGGTTGAGGTGATATTAATACCTCGTTTCCCCACAGTCCTCTTTGGACATGTTTAGCGAGAAGCTTCTTTATAAGGACTAAAATAAAATGATATTGTTGGTATTGTTTCGGGTAACAGTCCATTATCTCTTGTATTCTTCCCAACGCTAGTTTAGAACTAGAGACTTAGGTGACTATCAATAGGAAAAAACATCTAGATCGGGTAAAAATTGGGGGTCTTCACTTGATTTAGGGATTTTTCTTATTTAGCACCCACCCCCTGGCCCGGTGAAGACTATCGATAGCTATTGCTGGTGGTATTGACTGCTGGCTGGCCATCGGCGATGCTTCTCCATGCAAAGCACAGAGAAGCCTGGTTATCATGGACAGCCTCGGATGGCTGACGCCATCTCTGGATGGTGTTAGATAGTGGTGCCCACAGGAAACAAAATGCTTTACCATTAAAATCAATAATTTTTTCAATGTTCTTTAAAAAAAAAAAAAAAAAAAAAAAAGGTTGGGGATTTTTCTATTTTTTTACATTTTTTTTCTTTAATATAACTTCATTATTTTGTTGTTGTTGTTGAATCTGAAGTCCGGTCTTTCAGTTCCAGTGCACATGTCGGTTCCAGTGCAAGCCGGCTCACACGTGGTCAGAGGGACCCTGCACTAGCCTGGCAATCGGTAAGACTCGTCGCTCAGTTACCCCAGTGACATTTTTTTGATAATTTACAGCTAGAAAATTTCTTTTTTATTGTGTCGTTATAATAAAATATCTTCACAACTGAGAGGGTCTTAATAAATAAACCCCTTAACTACTGCAGAATATCCTGGGTCCAAGAAGGTGAGAGAGGCAAAGTGATATGTCATTTATGAATGTTAGGGTCTGTGGCTCACTAGGGGAAATAATATTGAAGTTGTGCACATATTTGTGACTGCAGCTGCAACCCGCTAAGTTGTGGATTGGACCAGGTGAACAGAGGAGAGGTGAAAGCTCCCATATCACTGGTATCTGTGGAAAGACTCTGGTCCATGGAGATAGCCCATCTTATCAGTGTGGATTGTGGAACAGGAACGAGGGAGCAGAACATGCCCTTATACCTCCTATCCAGCATCGCTACATAAATATAAGCTCGCCATGAGCTTTCCTATCGTCTCCATTTACTTATTAAAACATAATAGAGGAGAAATAAGTTAAATTACAAATAAGACACATACTACACCCACCCCTTACATAAAGTAGAGTGCAGCAACAGCTGTCTAGTAGATTGCAGCCCCATTTCATCAGTGTAGAGTGCACCAACAGCTGTCTAGTACAGATTGCAGCCCCATTTCATCAGTGTAGAGTGCACCAACAGCTGTCTAGTACAGAGTGCAGCCCCATTTAATCAGTGTAGAGTGCAGCAACAACTGTCTAGTACAGAGTGCAGCCCCATTTCAACAGTGTAGAGTGCAGCAACAGATGGCTAGTGCAGAACCATTTCATCAGTGTAGAGTGCAGAAACAGATGGCTAGTGTAGAGTGCAGCCCCATTTCATCAGTGTAGAGTGCAGCCCAATTTAATCAGTGTAGAGTGCAGCAACAGTTGACTAGTATAGAGTGCAGCCCAATTTAATCAGTATAGAGTGCAGCAACAGTTGACTAGTATAGAGTGCAGCCCAATTTAATCAGTATAGAGTGCAGCAACAGTTGTCTAGTAGAGAGTGCAGCCCCACTAGATTGGTATACTGTGCTGCCATCAGGGAAGACATTTACCAGATTTTGCAACTATTATTGACGAATGTATATGTTAGGGCTAAATTCCTGTATTGCTATACAGAGGTATATTTAACCTGCAATTGACAAGCCAAAGTTAATATGTATAATGCTGTATCAGCAGTAGACCCCACATATACATGTATACTAATATTTATTTAAAAAAAATACAGTAGTTTAAGTGGGCTGGTACATGGTGGTATGTTATACTGTCACGTCTCCTGCTGCCTTCATTGTAACACTATCACATTCCAGTCACTTACATTATATATGTATATATATATATATATATATATATATATATATATATATATAGTGGTATGTCATACTGTCACGTCTCCTGCTGCCTTCATTGTAACACTATCACATTCCAGTCACTTACTTTATATATATATATATATATATATATATATATATATTTATGCACATATCTGACACAAGACACCGCAAAAACATTAATTCATGCACTCATCATCTCCCACATCGACTATTGCATTTCCCCTCCTTACTGGTCTTCCCAAAGTCAGACTTGAACCCCTACAATCTATTTTGCACACAGCGGCTAGATTGATTTTCCTTACTAACCGTTATTCCTCTGCTGAGCGACTCTGTCAGTCTCTACATTGGCTGCCTGTATATCAACGAATCCAATATAAAATTCTTCTACTAACATACAAGGCCATCAACAAAATTGCACCGACATACATTTCCTCACTTATTTCAAAATGTCTCCCTACTCGACACCTCCGTTCTGCACAAGATCTGTGTCTCTCTTCCACTCTCGTCACATCCTCCCATTCCCGGTTACAGGATTTTTTCCGGGCTGCACCCAATTTGTGGAATTCCCTCCCTCGCACAATAAGACTTTCCTCTAGTCTTCAAACCTTCAAGCGTTCACTGAAAACCCACCTCTTCAGACAAGGTTATGATATTCCTCAACCACCATCTTAATTTCCCTAGATTACCCCTAAAAAATTCAGAAAGGGCTGAAATTTGGTATACTAAGATGTTTTTAATTTGTTAATTTAATTTGTTAATTGTTAAAAGTGTTTATAAAGATTTTAAAAAAATATATATATATTTCTTGAAGGAGAAGTGACAGTTGGGAGTGGTTGGTGGTTGCCGGGGGTGACAGTTGGGAGTGGTTGGTGGTTGCCGGGGGTGACAGTGGGGAGTGGTTGGTGGTTGAGGCCTGGGCTATGGCCCAAATGCATGACAAGAACCTTTTTAACACCTTAAGTAGCTTGATTTGACTAGAATGCATGAGTATCATGCACGGGTTAACTTGTTGGTATATATATATATATACAGTGGTAGAAGTGGGGTGTATACAGTGGTATGTCATACTACCACTTCTCCTACTGCCCTCATTGTAACACTATCACATTCCAGTTACTTAGATTTTCCACACCGCTTCTATATTCCCACTTCGACCTCTGACTGTATAGATATTATAGATTATACTAGTTTTCGGAGGGAAGCCATGTACATAATGTACATAAACATTGCTTTGTCACATTAAAGAATAAAGGTTTAGCACAGTTAGATATTAGCCATAGATTTAGCCTAAGTACAGACAAAATGGACACTATCAGTCATGTTTGCTTCTTGCTTTCTGTCAGTGTGAAGTACGACCATAAAAATCGATTGACAGGATGAAAAGGGTGATAAAGGAAAATCTTTAGAAGGCAACCTGTGAATTATCATAGAATAGGTTTCAGCCTGAACATTTACACGGTCACCCGAGATGGGATGAACAAGGCTTAAGAAATGGTGCGATTGTACTTGAGATACAATTAACCAATAAGACTAGCTTAGACTGTCAGCTCCTGTGTCTAGACTACTATTGTTCTTATTGTGCACAATTTTTTTTCTTAAGTATGAAAGATTCTATTTAACGCCATTTGAGTTGTCTGTTTGTTTTTTTGTGACCGTCAATAAACCAGATATTTTTATTCGGAGATTCCTTTTTTCTGTATACTAACCAAGTACCTGCAAAGACATTGCAGTATTCAATCTACATTTTTCAAGCTATTTCAGATTTCTGGCAACAGAAACAGCGGTCTTTGTATAATGAGTCTAAGGGCTAGATTTACTAAACTGCGGGTTTGAAAAAGTGGAGATGTTGCCTATAGCAACCAATCAGATTCTAGCTGTCATTTATTTAGTACATTCTACAATATGACAGCTATAATCTGATTGGTTGTTTTAGGCAACATCTCCACTTTTTCAAACCCGCAGTTTAGTAAATATACCCCCAAGTGTCATTTACGAATCACTAAGGTGCTCCTTGGTGGGGACATGTACCTACTATTGCACAATGTAACCCACTTTTGGGGGGAATTCCTCTGCTTATATAAAGGGTACATTTACCCTTCAAATATACCAGGCGGAGAAGCGGACAAACAAAATCCATTTAAAAAACAACCACACTTACTGGTGCAAAAGTCTAAATAAGTGGTATCTTATTGGCAGAGCTAATAATGCTTAATAAATGCAATATGTGTCTATTATGTGCATATACCTCAAATACAGCAATATAAGAGGTACAGGCATAATTACCACAGTATCAGGGGGCACAGCTGGGGAACGGGGCATGTACCTCTGTGAATGCACCATGGGTAAATTCAGTTTTTTACACTTGGGTGGTACAAGGGGAACCCTTGCAAAATTTTGCCCTAAGGCCTACAAATATTTAGTTACACCCCTAGTAAGAGCTGTGAAAGGTGTAATTTGAGTTGCTGTCTCAGGCAGGACAATGACCAATCACATCCCCTGCAGGCAGGAAAATGCATTTCACAAATGTTCAACATATTCAAACATTCACCAATATATAAATGCGCTTAATTTAACAAGTCATGATTCAGCAAAGTTGTTTCTTCTCCTCGGATAAGCAGTGCCCGTCCTGCACCTGTGGCATGATGGCACGATAAATGATGTGTAATTTTCCACCTCCTGCCTGTCAGGAGGCACAGAATGTTTCCCTGCATCCGTTGTGAAATACCAATCATAAAGATCACCCGAGGTGTCAGCACCTTCTTTTATTGTCTCTGTCAGCTCTAAACAAAGTGTCTTCAGTGACCGGGATCTATAGACGCAGATTGTGAAATCAGGAGGAATGAAAGCACGAGAATTGTGAAATCAGGAGGAATGTGAAGCATGTTTGAGGTAGAGAATTTTATCACATTCCCAGGGATTCTATCCAAGTTTTAAATCTCGATTGAGAGTTATCATCATCATTTATTTATATAGCGCCACTGATTCCGCAGCGCTGTACAGAGAATTACTTTTAGAAATATACACTTATTTTTGGGAAAAAATGTATCTAGTTTGTCTGAAGATTAGCTGCGCCAAGTGGATCTTTGTAGTTGAATAAAAAATTAGTTGTTCTTTCCTACCATTCAGGATCCCCTTGAACAAAGTCTCCTGAACAAGTCATAGGATCCTATTTACCAAGCGTGCAGGATGGGCACAGGAATTGCTGTGGTTTTCCAGCAATGGAAGTAGAAATGCACCTAGGCTTGGAGGGTTTTTGGGCACTAGGAAACCCCCCCCCCCCCCCCCCCCCCTCGGTTTGCCTATGCACTTATTTCCATATATGTCCCTTCATGAGGGTATTGCAACTCCCAGAATGCCCTGCCAGGCCTGCTAATCCATGAACATGGGGGAATTGTATCTTATCCATAATCAGAAGCAGCGAGTTGACACCTATATTCTGCATCCATCAGCTTTTTTAGTGCTCAGTATATTTAATAAACTGAGGTGGAAAACTGCAGACTTAGAGGTTTTCTGTACAGTGGAAGCATTCATCAAGCCGCTAAGTTTGAGGTTATTAATCTTATTATACCTCCAGAAGAACTGAGAAATATTCCCATTGTCGGGCTACAACGAATACAATGAAGATAGCTAAACAAAACTTACAAGATGCACAATTCATGCCATATATAATCTGTAGTTATAGTAACCAGCAGGAGATGGGTAGAGTGTCCTGTGAGCGAATATGTGCAGGAACAGAGGTACTTGTAATGAGGGCAGATCCTAAATAATCAGAAATCAATTACGCTGTTTTTTTTTGTGTTTTTCTAATGTCAAAACATTATATATATATATATATATATATATATATATATATATATATATATATATATATATATATAGGAGTACATAAAACTATAAATCTAGAAGTAGTTTGAACAGAGTGATGTTCTGCAGAACCATAGAAAAGAGTCAGGCAGTTTGGTGCACGCCAGCTGTTGTGGAACTACAAATCCCACAATACCCTGCCAGCCAAACACTAGTACAGCATGCTGGGAATTGTAGTTTTCTGAACAGCTGGTGTTCCACAGGTTGATTTGTGGAGACTGACAGAACATCCTGGAATTTATAGTTCCACATCAATCAGAGAGCCCCAGATAGAGACTAGTAAAGTAGCAGTTTTTGGGCGTACTATATTAGATTTCCATATGAGAAAACAATGTACTTGTCCCCTGGCACATATATAACAAATTCTGGGCACCATAATGCTCAGATATATTAGATGTCTTCATAGATCTCATCCTGATAAAGGGATATTCATAGATTTCAAGCTTTATCCGACAATCAAAGGATGAGGTGTCCTCAGACATTTGGCAAGTCAATAAATGTTAGCAAAGGATACATAGCGTCATTTTGACCCTGCAAAGCCGCAGGAGAAGTGCCAAAACCATGTGATTTGTGACAAATCGCGTCATGGAAGCTCCCATCCAGCCCACGTCACCAGGAAGTGAGCAGGATGCAGGAGAATGGCCTGCTGTCCCGGGAGTGCGGGAGACCTACCCGGAATGCGGGATTCTCTTGAACATTCCGGGAGTGTGGGCAAGTATGGTTATAATAAACAGATTTCCTGTTTTATTCTGCTCACTTATAAACCTTATACTGTGTGTTTGTGTGCATGGTAGGAGCCACTACGGGTATGGTAAGCTTTGTTGTTGAACCCCTCACCAAGCTTACACCTGAGCAATATCACTGAGGTTTGCACATACTTATTTAATTGTAAATGCAGAAATATGGTTACGGTTTGCAAACTTTTTGGTAAGTTATTGCACCATCTACCGCAGGCTTCTGAGACAGAGCAAATAAAAGTATTAATATGGATATCTGACCCTCAGTCCAATATATTTAGCAGATTAAGGTGGTCAAAAAATCTGTTCCATGGGCCGGGAGGGATTTTGGTCCAGAACTGAATCATCTGGGTGATGTTTGAGGACTCCCCTGAGGTTAGAGTCAACTCATGTCTCTACGCATAATTTACATTGGACTTAGATCTGGGCATAGACCAGATGGCCTCACGTTCTGCTCAGGGATTGGCTGTTAGATTGAGGAGTCCATGCTTTATAGCTGGTGTGAGGGACATCTGATAACAGGCATCTTTGGGTTTGCAGAAAAATATATTTCTGTCCTTGCGGAAAATTAACTACACCTTGCAAATGTCTCTGCAAACACATTGTTCATTGACTAAGCACACAGGTGATCTCTAATCTTTAAACATGCACATGTTCTTCTTTGCGAACAAAAGATTGTTCCCTCCTGACCTCTCACGTAGACCAAGTTTATTTAATCTTTTTTTGTTGCACATTGATTTTGGATTGTAGTAAGAGCTGCCAGGAGATCATTTGATGTTTACCTGAAATTTTTCAATCATTCTTGGTTCAGCTTCCGGTCTGCATGTGGGGTAAACTGGTCATAATTGCTTGTAAACGATTTTTAGGGCGTGTTTCACTAGTCTTCAAGGCTTCAACTCTTGCTTGTAAGGGATATCCTCAGTTATGAAGTGAGCAGAGATAGGGCAGCCTGTAGCCAATCAGAATATCAGAATGGTGACAGCAGCAGGAGAGGATTGTGGGAGGTGACCTGTCCGCTGGTGTGTTAGGACAGGTCTGCCAGTGACCAGGGCAGTGTTATGATGTCAGGTAAGTAGGAAGTGACAGTCTGAGAGTTATATAGTGAAAGGAGCAGGGTTCTCCAACAGCACAATGTAATGATGTCAGGCTCCTATCAAACTAGTGTAGGAAAATTGTGGTGTCAACACACATGTCTATTATTGAGATCCATTATTTACTGGAATTGTAATCAGAGTTCTCTGAGTAATCTGGAACTCTGATTACAATTCACAATAAGGTACTAACAATATCTCCCGAATATGTTTTGCCTTTTATCTGAAGACTTATCTGTTGTTTATGCTGCTCAGACTAATGCACTTCTGGCCAGATGTTACCACTACTGAATATCACTGTACGTTGTACTTAATAAATGTTTTTGTTTTAACGGTTTATGGTTTTATGCAAACTGGACGTTTACACTATTACTATACCCCCCTCCTTTTGTCTGCTACCACTACCTAACTTATATAGGACAGTTCAGATAAGGCCCTCTCCATTGTTATAGTAGGGTTAATCTGTTTGGTTTTTTTGGGACGGGTGCATGTTTTTTTTTAATTTATTTATTTATTTGACCACTGTACAGTGCCAGCGGCAGAACTTAGACTAGACCCCTAGCTGTACAGGAGATACGGCAGAAATCCAGCGCACTTTAAGCTGGTTTGGACGTGCTTGCATGAGAATGCCCTTATTGTACATTGCCAACGTGAGCCAGCCCTTTCCTCACCCTGTTTACTCCCCTAAATCGTAGGCTGTACTAAGGGGTATATTTACTAAACTGCGCGTTTGAAAAAGTGGAGATGTTGCCCATAGCAACCAATCAGATTCTAGCTGTCATTTTGTAGAATGTACTAAATAAATGATAGCTAGAATTTGATTGGTTGCTATAGGCAACATCTCCACTTTTTTAAACCCGCAGTTTAGTAAATCTAGCCCTAAGTGTTTTTTTCACCACTAAATCATCCGCTTCTGAGTAGGATTACCTCGACATGTGCACGCTGTGTCCTTGTAAGCTGTGGCGGGTCCCTGCTGTCCCCTCTTTTAAAGACATACTAACATTTATTTACAATCCTAGTTTTAAACATTGCAAGAGATACCCTGAACACCCCTGTCCATCCTATGCATGATCTATGATATATTAATATATATAACAAAAAAGGTTTTTCACCTTGTAAGACACTACATTAAATAACTTTTCCAGGGGGTAACAAGAGTATGGCAATGGTACGTCGAAAAATGGTTTATCTTTTGGCCACGGTTTGCTTGTGTATCAATCCTTTCTGATCTTCTGTCGTGTCATAAGGCAAAGTCTGCACAGCCTTGAGTATATTGAACTCCCTAACACATCACAATTCCGCTGCTTGAAGTTATTGTATCCAGAGTGTAATACAAGAGGGAGGGCACTCGATCTGCCTTCTTGGCAGCCAAAGATTATTGACTCCAGAAATATTGAGATAAGAGCAAATTACAGTGAAGTGATTGGTCAAGTCAGAGCAGCAGTCACATTTTTATTACTTTTTTTTTTTTTGTAGAGAATGTAAAGTACTTGTGGGGAAGTCTTGAGATGTCTTGAGTCAGTCTCCATCTCCCGCTCTAATTGGAGGCACTTGTTAGAGGTGAAGTCTTACCCTACGCAGGTTATATTGACCGTCGCACATTGACAACTCTCCAATCACAGTGAGTAAACTAATAAAATCACAATATCACAAACTATCCCGCAGACTGCAGGAACCGTTATTAAATGTCTATTTTCTATCAGATTTGTATTTCATTTTAGGTAACAAGATATATGCTTATTTGCATTTTGCAAAAGTAACTTTGCCTTAATACAACGCTGTTCTTTCCATCCTTGGCAGGGTATTTTTTAATGTAAACAATTCTTAGAAACACATACTGATAAGACGTTACTCAATAGTGTACAGTATGATCACCGGTAACTAGCGATAGGTTTTAAAGCAATGATTAATCACTAATTAAAATAGCAGGTTTATTAATTAATTCTGCTTGATTTCTTTTTGATTATTTTCAATTATATGGCAATTATATTGCACACATTTTAATAGACTATGTCTGATGTAAATTCTAGCACATGATTGACATATGTCAGCAAATTTCATCAGTAAAAGTATATAGTCATCTGACATCTGGCTTCCATTACTAAATATAGCAGTGTACTGGTGCTTTGGGTATAAGACCTAATTTCTGAGTCTCACTTTCTTTTTTATTGCCTGATGTATGATACATTTTTATATTACACATATAATGTATCAGCAGTATTTGTTTTAAAATTGTCAGTAAAAGATATATTCATAAAACTGGGATGATAGATTTTATATGTGTGTGTTGTAATATTTACTTTTCTATTTTTGCTATATAAAAACACAAAGTCAAATACAAGTTGATGTATCAAAAGGAAAACTTTTCAATAAGTCTTCAATGGATGCAACAATCCACAGAACTCTGAGCCAACATTTACATGTTGGCTCATTGCATTTACAACCACCCCCTGATCTATATATATGTAGAGATATTCACCCTTAATGCAGCAGAGGAGATGGAATAATCACCTTTTTAGGACATTCTAACCCCCCCCCCCCCCCCCCCCGAAACTCAAAATATTGAAGCACATTCTATACTGTACATAATGGAGAGCTTTGTGCTTTCCAAGTCTTCATTGGTAATTGTGTATAGATATGAGTGATTACAGGAATGGAGAAAATTGTGGCTATTTGGAAAGTATAGGAGAGCATAAGAGACATGCATTAGTGTAATATAGATAATTACAAACATCCCTATATTGAAGGTGGGGAGAAAGCACAAGGGGGGAGTATTGAGTTTCAAAAGTTAGATTATGAATGTAATTATTGTACTTTATTAAACTAACCCATTTTCTCTTTTATAACTTGTCTTATGAAAACAAATAAAAGCAAAAGATCACTTTGGAACACTTTGGTTGTGGTGCCGTTGAGGCGGACAGTGAACACTACCCTCCCCAAACCCCAGCCATCACAATGACATTACCACTGGTCCTATTGTATTTTAAACCTCTATAATACCTTGTATGAAGCTTGCATAATAAAACTGGTTCTGAGAATTGCAATTAATATGCAAGAGATGCTATGCTGTTCATGTAAATACAGAATAATAACAGTTCCTGAGATTTACATCCAGCATATAGAACAACTGAAGTGGCACTGTGTAGCCAACCAGGCATGGATTAAAAGAACAGATACTGAGGATTGTGCTAAACATACAGAGTAGTAAGCGAGGTGGTACTGTGCATAACGGACAACAGTGAGCTTGAACAGCTGATCCGCCAAAACCGGGCAACGCTATTAGAGGACAAACGGTTTCTCCAGCAGGGCTTCCTGCTAAAGCCCTGTGCAGCCAGGGGAGTCAGAAGTCCAGGGGGACATTTTAGAAAGTGATGATTGAAATAAAAAAATTATTACATTTATGTTTAAAACTAAGGCTATTGATTAAGTGATCAATTGACAGGTACATAAATAACAATAAGATGCAAAGTGCAAGAGATCTATAATGCAATTGCGTGATATTCCACGATAAAGGTTATGTAGAATGTACAGTAGAAAGTTCTGTGTATGTGTCATTTCTTATGTTACTGGGATATAAATCACCCAGGATGAATACAAAATGGGAAACATGAAAAGTAAATGGAAGACTGTAGATAAGAGAATGTTGGAGAGATATATTAATCTTTGAACTATCACGTTGTGCTTGGCAGGATTCCTGAAACCTGGATAATACTTGGAAATTCCATTTACACGACAGCCCTCAGTGATTTACCCACTGAGTTTTAGAGGATCGCACAGGCTTCTATTTATATAAACATTCCAACTACGGACAGCCTGTTTCAACCCGGTTAGGGCTGCTGCACTGGAGAACTCTAATAAGGGTGAGAGAGGCTTAGCGCTAGCCTGTATCACCACTTAGAAAACATAAAGCATTGTGTCAAATGGTTGCCATGTAAATTTTACTTCTCAGAAGTCTATACATTCAGTAAGATTGGTTTATGCTAAGTATAAGTAACTTGAATTTTAGACGACTGTGAAGATCTCTAAGTAACATGTTTGAATATTTTGAGAAGGAAATAAATAGTTTATGTGGTTCACATAATGCTTATGTGTCAAGATGAGCCATAGGTCTAGGTGAGCGACCTAGGCAGGGTCTCGAGACCAATAGTACCACCACCGGATTTTGTCTTCCCCGTCTTATTTACAGACACTCGGCCACACTCGGGTGGACTGATATACCACACAATGGAATCTTTCCAAGTATAAGTGACAGCAGTTGCAGGTCATCTGGACAGTAGACGTCAAGGTTGGACATCCATGATCTAAACTTACAATTAGAGGATGATGATGGAACAAGAGCTACAAAAATATTTCCTACTGCTCCTTCTAACTCGAGTGATCTGGTGATGACAGTACTACGTGCTCTGAAAATGACATTAGGCAGGGTTGCACCGAACAGCAGATTCTCCATGCAGCACTCCAACTAAGCCTTTCATTTCCAGTTCACCCAGTTTAACGGAAACATAGATATTTCTTAAGCATGTACTAAATCCCAGGTGTTTAGTTATCTCTGTCCAAACACCTCTGCAGTAGGACAAGTGGCTTTTGACCACAGAGAATCTATGTTTAAATGACTACTGACAATCAATTAAGTAACTTCTTGTAATCAATTGGTTTGGGAATGTTTACACACAGCTAGAGCTGGGTACTATACTAGCTAGCCAAACAGAAACAGTCAAGTGGTATGTGAGTTATAGCTTTAAATGGCTAATTAGATATTGCAAGTTATCAGACTGCTCCAGTCTTCAGCCAGGCTGACCAAGGCAAATTTTCTGCAGTACAGAAACAATGTCTACAGGACTATAGATGATATCCATATAGATTATATACAAGTTTAACATTCTATATACAATGATGTCAGATTAGTGTCTCCTTCTTTATACCAGGTGTAGCTATGGCAGACACAGAATTGGGCGAGATATACAGCAAAGAAATTGAAAATAACCGCTCCGAAAAGGAACCAAAGCTTCACTGGTTTGAGCAATATGTTCAGCCGTGCCTGGCAGAGCTTTTGGGCACTACCCTCTTCGTGTTTGTGGGGTGCCTTTCCGTCATTGAAAACACATCCGGCACCGGACGTCTACAACCAGCTCTGGCCCACGGTCTTGGCCTTGGATTGATTATAGCCATTCTGGGTGGAATCAGGTAAATATATGTTCTGTTATAGGCAATCGGTCTCCCTGGGTACGTGACTGGGGTTTGAGTGCAATGTTCACAAGTCTAGTACAAAAACACCACTGTCTACATATCACTTATCCATGTAACTTGGCAAAGAGCAGCCAAGGCACACCAGTTGCCAAAAAACACTTCAGCAAATAACAATAACAAATTCTGTTTACTTTTCGTGAGCCAAGTTCACAGCCCCGGAGAATAAGTGGACTTGTTATAAATATTCACCATGGAAATAAATGATGAAATCAGTCTATAATGCTCACTGAAACTTGTAGTTCGACAACAAACGGTAAATACTAGGTTAATTATGTCTGCAATAAAGACAGATGCTTCTGTGTGGTGAAGATATTAACAATAATACATGCAGCTTATTGGGGTACAGACTGGGGTTATTGGGGTACAGACTGGGGTTATTGGGGTACAGACTGGGGTTATTGGGGTACAGACTGGGGTTATTGGGGTATCATCCAGAAACATATCTAACCCTAGTTTGAACTCTTATTTTATCGGGTATTCAGTGAGCGGGAATAATGGTCTGAGACTTCTTTGGGAAGCGCCCCTGGAGGACCTCTGCACAGGCGGAATAGAATAATTAGTGACCCCATTTTGAATGCAGTTGGGATTCTATGTAACCGGGGTGTGGCTGTATGTACAGAGCAGGTTATTACATCTGCTGTAACCATTAACTGGCATTTAAGAGCAGAAAAAGCAAATTGTTATGACTATATGTCCTGTTTCAGATAAGAAGCAGCAATATTGTCTTTACATTAACACAACTTTGTATCTAGTCAGTAACTTTGCACCAGCATGAAATAAACTCGGATAACCCTGACAGAGTTGCTGAGGTATAAAAGGCAAGAGAGCGTTATGTGGAGTGTCAACTGCAGACATCAGGCACACTCAACGGAATGCAATGTCCTCCATTAGTTTAATTGTCCTGAAATGAACGAAAGGATTTTTGCAGTTGACTTAGTCCCTCTACCTGTCCTGAAATTCATAATTCCACTTACGTTTTGCCCAATTCTGTATGGCCACGTCTCCACCAATCCTCTTCTCCCTGGATCCAATCACCGCTGTACATGTTCACAGTCCCATCTACAACCCTCAGTCTTGTCTCCAGTGTTACCTCGATTCTTTTGTGTCTTCCACCCTCTTCCCCTATAGTCTCCTTTTCTCAAATCCTTTTTTTTTTATTCACAACTGAAATAATTTACTTCCTATTACCAACCTGTTTCCTCTTTGGTTTCTTCTGGTTTTGCTTTCTTTTTACAATCACTGATCCTCAAGAATTTATTGTTTTCTCACTTTATTTGCCTTAACTCAATCATCCATTGTTCTTGTCCCCATTATTTCTTCCCTCACACAATTGTCTATTCTTTCTTACTATATTTATTATGTCCTCACTACATCTTTACCTTCTCTTGCACACCTTCTATCCTTCAATTTCACACCATCCTATCCTCATATATCTGCCCATACCCAACTCTATCCTCTACCTCTCCTCTATTCCTTCAAATATAGTATATAGTTCTTCCCTGCTCATGCCTCTCTATCCCACAGTTGTCCATTGTTCCGCCATTTCTTCCTCTCAATTGTCTGTCTGAATTGCCCTCTCTTTGGCCTCCACTTTTTTTGTCCGTTTTTAAGTTACCATTGTTCTGCTACTTCTACTGTCTCACTTCTGTCCTTCTCTAATTCTACTTCTTGTGTTCATCCTCATTGGTTTCTTCACTTCTCCATCATTCTCTCAATTCTGAAATGTAAACTTGTGCTCACATTTTGCCATTCTACACAATCGGCTACTTGGTGGCACCGTCCTACATCTACAGCAACAACAACAGTGTCACCACTAAACTCAAGAAGGTCTAAACCGCTTCCTCACCAAACCACATGCTGCTCCATGATGTGAGCAATCCAAATCATAAAAGAGGTTGACGTGCGTTATTCCCCAAAATAAACCTTGTCTGATTAAGGGATCTTGGATAAAGACATGTAAAGCTGGGTACACAGTACACTGTTTTCGTCCAATAATCTACTCAACCAGCCGGCATACGACCGCTCGTTCAAAAGTCGGGTCAGTGTGTGTAGTGACACGATGGTCGAAAGTCTTCCCAAATGGATGATTGTCGCCTCATTTGGTTGGTCGTACCGTTAAATATTTTCGTTACAATCTCATTTCCGTTGTGTAGTGTGTATAAACTTCTGACCAATGTGTACGAAATTGCAATCATTGCTCACGACAACATGGCTGTAAAAAGTCGCTAAAGGGACGTCCGCTCTTCCCCTTATCGTCTAAAACAAGGCTAGTGTGTATGCAGTCCACGGACCGAGCGATCGGACCATCGATCGCATGTAAAATCGATCGGCATAAAAAGTTGGTAGAAAATTCTGTAGTGTGTACCCAGCTTTAGACACGATGACCATTGTTTTTGTATTACAGCTACTGCAATAAAATACACTGAATACATCTCAGATTCAAGCAAAACCAAATATGTATTTGTGAATATTACAAGTTTGTGTTTTATGTAGGAAGAACTTGTTCTGCAGTTATACATCTCCTGCAAGATGTCCCATGTCACCTGTAATGGGCTAATAATCTATATTTGTTGTTTCAGCGGTGGGCACTTTAACCCTGCAGTGTCTCTTGGCGCCTGCATAATTGGAGGACTGAACATTATCTTGGTTGTGCCCTACTGGATCTGCCAGCTGTGCGGGGGGATGATCGGAGCAGGATTGGCCAAGGTAACCTTAATAACGCAACACTGGGTGTTAGGTAAAGTATTAAGTAATATTACGGATAATATATCCCCTAGTGTAGATTGTAAGGATGTCAGAGATCATTGAGGAGTTCCGTGATCATTCATAGAGACAACTTGCAGATGGTAAGAGTAATGTGGTGGCCGCTCAGAGACATGACCGGCTCATTATTAGTTGCCTTCTAGAACCTGCACCATCTTTTCTTTTTATAGATAACAGATAAAAGGCCTATCTCAGCTGGTGGGAGAGGTATAAAGTCCCATTACTTGTAATTCAGAGAGAACAATGTTCTTGCAGGGGACTGTGGGGCCGGAAGGCCCCCCCGAAAAAAGTCATCTTTAAAACTTCACCAGGGGGTATATTTACTAAACTGCAGGTTTGAAAGGGGAGATGTTGCCTATAGCAACCAATCAGATTGTAGCTGCAGGTAGAATTGCGGCCTCCAGCTGGGCCAACCAAATTAGAGGCGACTTGGTGATGATGTCACAGGTGAAAGGCAGATGGTAGATGTAGTTTTCTGCTGCAATCATTGCACACCAAGCTGTGCTGTCTCTGCAGGCTGCAGGTCTCTCACAAGGACTACATTTTAAAAATATACAAAAGTCATAAAGCTGGTTTGGTGCACTTACCCATGTTTTTTGTTTTTTAGGCTCTAACAATGGAAGCAGATTATGTGAGAACGAATGGAGCTGCATTCACAACGGTGTCCACTGACGCTCAAGTTCCACGAGCCATAGGGGCTGAAATATTAATGACGTTCTTTTTGGTGCTTGCCGTCTGCATGGGAGCCATCAACAAGAAGACCAGCACCCCCCTGGCCCCTTTCTGCATAGGCTTCACAGTGGCAGTGGATATTATGGCAGGGTGAGGGAAAGAGCTAAATATTCTCTGTCACAATTGACATGTTAAATGTGTACATTTTGCCTGCATGCATAGTGGAGGGAGTCATTTTGTGGGTTTAGCCAAAATTCAGCCTGTCAATCCACTGAGAACCCATACCTCCCAGCGTCCCGATTGCAGTGGGACAGCCACGCCTCAGAAGGTGTGAGGCTTGTGGGGAAAGGGAGTGTGGTTTGGCGGATTAGGGTATATTCTGTGTGCCTTGGGGATTTGCCATGTGCGGATCAGGGGCGGGGCTTAATGTGTCCTGATTTTATCTGGGTAACTGCTAGGAGGTATGCGAACCAGTAACGTGAACCATTTTGTGGTCTGCACTTATATTCATGAGAATATAACAATGTCTTATTCTTAAATGATGTCCCTGGGGGTATAATTACTAAGCTGCAGGTTTGAAAACTGTGGAGAAGTTGCCTATAGCAACCTATCAGATTCTAGCTGTCATTTTGTAGAATGTACTAAATAAATGATAACTAGAATCTGATTGGTTGCTACAGGTAACATCTCCACTTATTCAAACCCGCAGTTTAGTAAATATACCCCCCTGTCTCCAATTGAATTGATAGGATGCTTTCTCATGAATCTCATGGCTGCCTCCACTGTGTTAAAGGGACATTTGTACTTCAATGGGTAATACCAAAGTGGATATTTAGCAGTTTTGATAGCACAGGGTATAGATAAAAAGACCTAGGGTTATCTGTGCACATTGAGAACATATTAAGGGGTAGATTTAATTTGTCGCAAGGTGTCTCTGGAGCGTCGGCAGAGACACCTTGATTTTCACGTCATTGCGACCTGTATCGCTTTTAATATAAAGCGGAAATGTCGGGTTAAGTGTTTAAACACTTAACCTGCAAGGTCCTGACATTGCCGCTTTAAATTAAAATTGATACAGGTCGCGATGACGTGAAAATATACTGACGGACACCTGACTAGTCGGAATAACTTCCAGTCACCATCCTGCTGCCATCGGAGATCTACAGCGTCGGTTTGGTGGTAAGTCGGCTAATATTACAATCGTTTTTTTCCCACATTCGGAAATCAAGTGTAGTACTCCTCTGTGTCGGAATGTTGGTAATCGTGAACCACCGATCCATTTGATACACTTATTCTTCTTGTGATAAGTTGTGAACTACGACACTCCAGCCATATCTGCTTATGAAAACCTATACACTAAAGTCTCTCCATAGACAATAATTCATCAACCAACAAAATTAAAACTGATTGTTTTTGTCTGGTAGAATGTCTTGCAAAGTGCATTTCTATGTATTTTCTCTAGAATCAATAAGCAATTCTATGAGGACTTTCCTGTAAGAGACTGTGTACCAGAAAATGCATCAATCATCTCTTATTGCCTTAGAAAAATAATGGCACAATTAAATTTGTTTTCGCTTCTCAATAAACCTGCTTTCTGCATTCAGGCGGGTGTCATATTGTCCTGCTTCTGTGTTACAGAGGAGCCATTTCTGGAGCCTGTATGAATCCCGCCAGGGCCTTCGGTCCAGCTGTGGTGACAAATTACTGGGGCTTTCACTGGATATACTGGGTTGGCCCCATGGTCGGTGGGCTGTTAGTTGGTGGAATTATAAGGTAAGATTACATTTTTATCCTACTAGTACAAAATGTATTGCGCTGTATCCTTTGCAGAGTCATGTGCATCGTATCCAATCATCATTCAAGTTCTATCCGTGACTCAGTGCACCAAGTAACTCTTGCTCTTATCTTTCCCGAAGGTTGCTGCTCGGAGACCAAAAAATCCGCCTCTTTTTGAAATGACGCCATGCAAAGAGTCTTCCTCCCGTCTTCTGGGCTCAGTCTTGGTCTCCAGCAAAGACCTCTAGTTCTCCAGTAACCTCCACAAAACTTGAAACCTGGAATCCAACTCATGAACTTTCCCAAATGGCCACTGGGACCTGGAGAGAAGACTACCCTCTCAACCAAGCTCGTCCACTAAGCCAGGAGTCCAACTTTAATATGGACGAGACAAACACACTTCTGCCGTCACAGGGCCATTAACAGGACTAGGGAAGACTCTTAGCTACAATGTCCAATTTTAGGGACTCTGATAAAACTCGGTTTTGTTTGAGATCACTTTGCTTTAGTCTGTAAGGATTCTAAGCCTGCTTTACCCACTGAGCCAAGTACAGCAATGCAATAAACTGCCCACCACTTGGCAGGGGTATTGCTCATAGTGGTATCAATAACGCAGCTTTTCCAAGTCATTCAACCACTGTGTGGTTCTATATTTTTCATTACCCTCAGACTCCTCAGGAATTAATGCTCCTTTTTAACTCCTCACGACCTCAGCGTTGAGTAACACTTGCAGAGGTCGTGATCACGAAGGTTAAATTATATTGTCACAAGACATTACGATGACGACACTGACTTATTTTTCACGCGGTGAGACTTGGATAAGTCGCGTATTAGTGTGTACATATTAGCTCCCATCAGATCCATGGCACAATTTGCTAGATTGAGGGCTGTACAGCATAGTAGTTGTGTATGTAGCCTGTGTACAGTTTGAGGCGTATTACACAAAAGAATAGGAATGGAAATGTCACTAGGATTATCATTCTCTGTACTCCATGCTCTCCACCATTTTTCCTGCCGCTTTCTTCTCTTCGTGTCGCTAATGAGTAGAAAGTGGGTGTGGTCTAGTTAACGCTCCAATAAATGCCATGTTTACTGCATACACATTATATAATTGTTATTTACGTTTTTCAACTGAATCAACGTTTAATGTTAAAATAAAGTTGGAAATCATCCTCATTGAAAAGAATAGAAAACAACTATAAGAAACAAAAGGAAAAAAAATTATGTTTTAAGGACTAAAACAGAAAAAAAAAAGGGACTTTTTACTTAACCTAAATAAAGACATTTTAATAGAACATGGTGTAAAATGGCTTTTTTGTTCCATCAAAGACATTTCTAAGAACATTTTCAGACTATTATTGTTAGTGTTGATGATTTGTAAGGCGCCAAAATGCTCACAGGGCAGATTCTTCCACTTTTATAGAACATAGTGGCCTACTCTCCCGGAATGTCCGGGAGACTCCCGAATTTCTGGGAGTCCTCCTGGACTCCTGGGAGAGCAGGCAATTCTCCCCGATCCTGGCCGGCTGTGTAAAGTAAATGGAGGGGGCGTCATGGCTGTGCCATTGTGGCCCCTCCCCTGTTTTTAGTGGACCAGAGTAGTGATGTCCGTTTTGGGGGCGGAACTAATGACGCTATTCTTTGAGCCCCGCCCCCACACACCCACCTGCACCCCGGACCTCCCGGGAAACATCTTACCCATGTTGGCAAGTATGTCATAGAACAGTGTGACACTCCAGGTGTTGTGAAACTACAATTCCCAGCATACCCTTCTACAATAAGCTGCTATATATTGGCAAAGCATGCTGGGACTTGTAGTTCACAACGAGAAAGAAAGACAGACTAAATACATTGTACTGCAGAATTCCTGTCTCCATTTGTAGAACAGCTAAAGTCACAGAGAATGGGGAAAAGGGTGCTGAGATAGGTCAAAAAATCTGGAAAGGCAAAACACCAGTTCTGTCAGTTATTTTCTAGTTAGACTTTAGGCTTCATCACTGACTACAACCCAGTTTCTGGATTCCTCAAACTAAAGGAAACATTCCGTCAAGCCAAGCCTAATGTTCCGACTTCTGAATTGCCCAGAATGATGCAAGACAAAGAAGCTCCTGCCTTTTAAAGGCAGCTGTCAGCAAAGGGATCGGACAGATAATATGCTGGACAGAAATAATTAACCATAGACCATTTGCCCATTTCATTAACACACAGGCTTGAATATACCAAACCGTTTCACTTGATTTCATCCCTGATGTCTAGGCGCCCTAATTACAAATGGTCAACTATTAGCAAACGCACGCAAGTGTTCCAGGCTCGTCTGCCCGCCTGCCGCAACAGAAAAATGGGAGTAATGAAAACCGCGTGGACGTGGTTAGTCTAATCCGCGTGTGGTTTTATATGAGCAATTAATGTGTATGAAGCATTGTTTTATCAAAAAGCTTTAGTGAAGTACATTTTTCATTTTTCAATCCAGGTACTATTCTAGTGAGTTATATACAGTACAAAGAGCATTCTGGTATCCCATATAGAATATAGAGAACATCTTAATCACAGATATACAATACTGAGAGCATCTTAATAAAAAAAATGCAATACAATACAAAGAACATTTTAATGACCACTACACAAAGCACAATGCCTACTATTCAATGCCAAGCCTGTTATGGAGGCCACTAATCATCATCATCATTTATATAGCACCACTAATTCCACAGCGCTGTACAGAGAACTCATTCACATCAGTCCCTGCCCCATTGGAGCTTACAGTCTAAATTTCCTAACACTTGGATAGACAGACACACACAGACTAGGGTCAATTTGATAGCACTCAATTAAGCAGCCAATTTACCTACTAGTATGTTTTTGGAGTGTGGGAGGAAACTGGAGCACCTGGAGGAAACCCACGCAAACACGGGGAGAACATACAAACTTCACACAGATAAGGCCATGGTTGGGAAATGAACTCATGACCCCAGTGCTGTGAGGCAGAAGTGCTAACCACTTAGCCACCGCGCTGCCCATAGACTAATATCTTGCAATGCAGACACCCTAATTATCTGGTGTCTCTGGGGGTGTAACAGTACAGACTGCTTAAATTTCTGGTGGCTTCATAATGCAGATCATCCTAAATCCCTGGTGGCTTTACCATACCTCCCAACTGGCCCAGATAGCAGGCCACTAGAAGTGCTTACATTGAAATTGGTGGAGCTATGCCCAAATGCAGGACTTTGGGGAAAACTGGGACAGAATTTGGACGGATTCAGGTGGGGCTTATTTTGTTCAAATTCTGCATGTATGTATCTCTGCTGGCGACCCAAATTACTTATGCTTCCTGCAGTCACATACTGTCTCCCAGCAGTCTGGAGAAGTTTGGTTACATCAGGACCTGTCATACCCAGTAAACAGTTCCCAGCACTCTGACTAGTGGATATTTCCAGCCATTCACCAATAAGCATATAAGTGACCGCCCAACACTCCGATTGGTGAATGGCCAGCGCCATCCACAAATCAAATGGTAGGAGCCGTCTACTGGGTACGGCAGAAGTTGGCATACCAAGACATTGTGCAGCCGTACATTTCCTGACCGTGACTAGAGGCTGACATCCAGAACAGCTGGGACACATCCTCCACTTGCCACTTAGCCACCAGGTACAGCCAAGAACTGTACTGTGGAGTTGACCATGAATGTAATCAGGTGGCTGTCTTTCAAAATATCACCAGCAGAGGGTGCCCTAGCAAAACCAGAGAATCCAGGATTTATTCAGTGGTGACAGAATCTCTGTATATCTATGAACAGTTACACCTCACAGAACACAGACTTTATTTGCACAAATCTGAAAATAAATATATTTTTACTTTTTTTTAATAACATTCACTTTTGTTGTTTTTCTTGATCTTTCATGTTACATGGAACCACAAAATATCATCATCACAGTGTATTTTTTATCTTAAACCTCTAAGAGTGAGTTCCACATCTGATCAGAAAAGGAGCAGGGGCTCTCCCTCCCTAATAACGCAGGACGGGGCTGAGATCACCTACACCTCCAGGACATCTATTTAATAAACTGACTCAGATAGATATTGACCATAAATTAAGGCTCAGTGGTTGTCAGCTCCACTCAGGGGGTGCACTTACAATGTACATTGAGGGTCCATGTGGCAGCCCTGTTCAGGGGACAGAGGGGAAATATGATCAGCAGTGTATGATCACCATGTACAGCGCTGCGGATACCTTGTGGCGCCTAACAAATAAACGATAATAATAATAATGGTTAGGGCAGTTATGAACAACAGACCGCTGAGGCTTGTATGCATCCTTCAAAGGGGTCACATACTTCCTCCTGTTTATGGTAATTGACCCCTCTCCCTGGTGTCTGTGATGTGACAGTGTGAGCACAGTGCATTCCCACAGTCTGCGTACAAAGCTGCACACAGTTCCAGTATTTGGTGACCACACAGTTAGTGGGCCTGTCGGGATAGGCTGTGCCAGGCTGGGTTTGGGTGATCTGGGTGTGGTATGGGTAGGAGTGGAGCATGGACTAAATTCTCCAATGGGAAACGATAGCATTTAGCGAGGTAATCTATGATTGGATGGTGGGTCGTCCCTCCAGCTTGATTACCCAGGCATGCTTGGCCCGTGTGGTCACTTGACGCTGGTTATGTGATATAATTATACTGTCATACTGATGCCTCTCCACAAACAGGCAACTTGTGGGATCAGAGGCCACTTGTAAGGCTCCTAAAAAATATTATATGGGCCACCACTGGGCCAGGAGACCATCCCCAAGACAACAGTATACATTTTTTTTAAGCACAGAGGTGATACAGTATAAAGCATTCACTGTGACCATAAAATAATATAATTACACATTTCTGTGGCAGTTCTGTTCAGGATATAGAGGAAATTAGTCCAGGGAGTAGATTTATTAAAGCTTCTTAAAAAAATTGGAGTTGTTGCCCATAGCAACCGATCGGATTCGAGCTACCATTTATCTAGTACATTCTAGAACATGACTGCTAGAATGTGATTGGTTGCTAAGGGCAACACCTCCACTTTTCCTTTTTAGATGTTTTAGTTATTCTACCCCAAGGGCTGTACTTACCATATAGATCTATGGAGGCAAATGCCTGGTGCAACTCTGTTCAGGGGGCAGGAGACTAGGCCGGTGCATACTAGGTAAGTCCATAGAGGCACATGCCTAGGGCAGGCCTGTTCAAGGGCAGAAGGTAGATATAAGCAGGGCTGTACTTACCACACAGATCTAAAGAGGAAAACGCTCAACTTACGTGAGCATCTCAACACTCATATGGGGCAGCATGGTGGCTTAGTGGTTAGCACTTCTGCATCACAGCTCTGGGGTCATGAGTTAAATTCCCTCATTACATCCTCCCATTCCCGGTTACAGGACTTTTTTCGGGCTGCACCCACTCTATGGAATTCTCTCCCTCGCACAATAAAACTCTCCTCTGGTCTACAAACTTTCAAGCGTTTTCTGAAAACCCACCTCTTCAGACAAGCTTATAATATTCCTCAACCACCCTCTTAATCTCACTACATTACCATATTACCACCACACAATTTCACACAAGACAACTACCCCTTGACCAACATTGTTGTGTGACAGGGTCATTTAGATTATAAGTCACTTTTACCTTTACAGCCTGGCTGGGCTGCAATATGTAGACTTAGCCTCATGTGTCGAACTCCCATTGTCCCATAGATTGTAAGTTTGCGAGCAGGGCCTTCTCACCTCTTTATCTGTTTTACCCAGTTTGTTTATTAGTTTACTATGTTTGTCCCCAATTGTAAAGCGCTACGGAATATGTTGGCGCTATATAAATAAATGATGATGATGATGATGATGATGAATTCCCGACCATGGCCTTCTCTGTGTGGAGTTTGTTTGTTCTCCCTGTGTTTTAGTGGGTTTCCTCCGGGTGCTCCGGTTTCCTCCCACACTCCAAAAACATACTGGTAGGTTAATTGGCTGCTATCAAATTGACCATAGTCTCTCTCTATCTCTCTCTCTCGGTCTGTGTGTGTGTGTGTGTGTGTGTTAGGGAATTTAGACTGTAAGCTCCAATGGGACAGGGACTGATGTGAATGAGTTCTCTGTACAGCGCTGCGGAATCAGTGGCGCTATATAAATAAATGGTGATGATAACATGCAACCAGCATAGATAAAAAAGTGCTCAATGCAGCATTGCTATAATTCCCTCAGCACTCAGCACTCAGCACTACGCCTCTGCTCTCCACAGCTCATTAACTTGATGGTGAAATTGGAAAGGGGGTTAAATAGAACCTCTCTCTCTGGTGAACAGTTAATGCTCTGCTCAGTCTTGCAGCTGCAGCGGTCTGAGAGTGATACCCAGCACTCAGTAATACAGGTCACATAAGAGGACACACATACACACAAGTTATTGTGCAGTTAACCTGTCTCCCTCCTCTGCTCCTTGCCTCTGGCTCACTGCAGCCTTCCGTAGAGCAGCCAGCGCATTACTCTAAGTGCCGTGCAGGCGGAGGACATCTTCTGAATACAGACACTCATAAAAGAAATTCAATTCTATCAAATGTGAGAAGCAAAGCAATCCAGCTAATGTGTTTTCTGAGCGGGGAGTGAAATGCTGACAAGATGCTCTGCAGATAAAGAGCTTGGCTGCTGCACAAGATGAAATCTGAAGGGTACTACAAAGGTACCTAAGGAAGGTGCAAAACAATAGCTGCTGTAATGTGCAGGATTGTAATTAAATGCGATAAATGCATCAATGAATATCTCCAATCCCCAGCTACCAGTTCCTGCTGGTCTAACACCCCCTAGAGAAGTTTCAATGAATACACAAAGCAATGCCAGTATATTAAGAAAGCTGATCGGGCGGCATGGGCACAAACCTGGGGCGAATTAAGCGATAACATTAAAAAAAAAATCATCATTAAGCTTTATATGCATGGTATCACTAAGGGGGAGATTCAATTAGCCGCGAGGTGTAAGGAACTAGCATGAGACACTTCGCGGCGGAGATTTGACTGAAATACTTGCTAATTTTTCCTCACACGGGTAAATGAGTGGAGATTTGTACCGTAATTTAGGCATTGTGCGAGGCGCAATGTCCGCGCACCACATCGCCAGCAATTGACTCTCCACCTAAGGGGGCGATTGAATTCAGCCGTGAATAACGCAGCGTTAGCAGTTTCACCGTTAATACGGTAAAACTGCGCATGATTACCCTTAATACGGTCATTTCAACGCTGGATTTTTGCTCGCAGCTCCCTGAGACGCAAGAAGAAATCCAGGTTAAAATTACCGTATTAACGGTAATACTGTTAACGCTGCGTTATTCACGGCAAAATTGAATCGGCCCCTAAGTGTCTGTGGTAAGTCAAGATTGAGCTTTATTCAGCTGATTGCTGCTCTCACCGGATGTCAATTACGACTAATTGTCCTCTACTAAGAAGCATATAGAGAACACGGTAATGGATGTTGACCAAATTTTCAAAAGACCACAAAAGTCAGATTTTACAGTTACTTATTGAAAGCTGGTTTCATTTCAATTTAGAGATTCACTCATACCCTTTACAGAAGCATCAGATAGGACTGTTTAATCTCTGTATGTCCCTGCTCGTTGTAAAGTATATTCACTGTATCACATAGGAACAAGCAATAGAATAAATAGATAACAATGAGAAAGCAGATGTTAAATGCTGAATATCTACAGGTGATTTAGAAAACCACAGTATTAACAATTAGTTATATAGTGCTAACATATTCCATAGCGCTGTACTATTGTTATAAAAGTATTTAACACTTCTAAGACTATGTTCATAGTTAGCGGGGTAGCTGCTGTTGTTGGGCTCGGCCGTTGAGGGGGTTGGAAGGGCCCTTCAGCTGCAGGGCCCCATACTTGCCGCTCCAAGACCCCGCCCCTCTTCGCAAGGAATTTGAAGCTCCAGAATGCTGTTCCTGCCAGCCAGCACTGTAGGGCAGTAAAACTAGGTTCTGCTCAGAGGGAAATTAATCTCTAGTGCCCCCTGCTGTTCTTAACAGGAAGTGCGGTGTACAGTCAGGAGGCTGGCAAGGTGAGGGGAGGGTGTTACTAGAAACTCTGTGGCCCCTTCAGAAATCTTACAATGGGGCCCACAGGTGTCTATTTATGCCCCTGCCCATGACATTACACTGAATGGGAAATGCAGTTACCTTTCCACGTATGGAAACTTAAGCTGTAAAACCCCTGTGTGTCATGGCCCTTAGGCTAGTGTCAATGTGAGACAACTCTGAACTGTGTTTTAAAAGTGG
Source organism: Mixophyes fleayi (assembly GCF_038048845.1). Classification (NCBI taxonomy): domain Eukaryota; kingdom Metazoa; phylum Chordata; class Amphibia; order Anura; family Limnodynastidae; genus Mixophyes; species Mixophyes fleayi. Next base: position 23,242,647 of record NC_134408.1, read on the forward strand.
GGATGAAAGGGTTTATGCAGTTTTGAACAACCTCCCCACACCCATCTATGTAGTACTGGTAAAGGCCATCTCCAGGATTCCACACAGTCTACTGCAGCCAGCTATAGGTGCTGGCACACTGAGCCCGCCGTCTTTATTGAAGCAGCTAGCATGGGGTGTGTGCGGATTAAACAACATCGACAGACCCTCCAACACGCCTGGTACACAATGTCAAACTTACCATTTATTATTGCAGTTACCTGTGCTGAATAAATTGAAGGAAAGTGTGATAGCTCAGCCCAGGTTACTGCCAGAGCAGGGGCAGGCAGGGCTGGGGGGCGTCTGCACCCCAGGCCGGTCCCTTAGTGGGCTACCTTGGGCTGGGTCATTGGGCCACCTGCATTCTTAGTCCTTTAAAATTTCCCTAATAGGCTGCTGAGCCAGGTCCCGCTTTCCCAGGCTTAAATTTGCCAGCCAGCTCCTGGTTACTGTACTAAGGTAAAACAGCATGGAGGTCAGGATCACAGCATTATGTATTGGGTGACTGAGGCCACGTAGGCGTCTAAGCAGTGTACTGTGTATATTTGTACGTGGTCAGGGGAGGGCTGGCAAATTTTATCCTGGAGGGCAAGACAGGATTCAGCAACCTATTTTAATATGGAGGTGGCCCAGTGGCCCAGCCCAAGATAGCTCACCATGGGATGGCTCTGGGGACAGCTGCCCCCAGCCCAGCCTGCCCCTGTACGTGACACCTGATTGGACGGCTAGATGTAGGGGATCTAGGAAGGAATGAAGTTTGGCTGTGACAAGAGCACCTTGACATCAATTACTTAACACAAGTAGAAAATCATTAGAAAAATGGCAGCAGACCATCTAGAAGTTGATATATATCAGCAAAATGTCTTTGGTGATTGCAGAAGAACAATTCTTCACGTTTCTAACACGTGGTCACACCCTAATTGCATCCCACTTTTCATTTATTAGTTGTAGGGGAGCATAATATATCCCTATTTTAGCAGTCCATAATGTACCTGAAATCGGTCTTATATTTCTGTGGAATGGGGCTGCTTGCTGATATTACATATCAACCATATACATGAACGGAATACCATTGGCCTAATTATCATAAAAGCTGTCAGGATACGTCCATGGATTTGCCAGGTAATATCTCTTGAAGACCTTTTTATACCTAGGAATCACACAGTTCTATATAGGGAACGCTACACAACACATATGAATTTAAATTCTCACATTGAGAGTGAGCGGTGGGACCTGGGGCCTGATTCATTAAGGATCTTAACTTAGGAAACTTCTTATTTCAGTCTCCTGGACAAAACCATGTTACAATGCAAGGGGTGCAAATTAGTATTCTGTTTTGCACATAAGTAAAATACTGACTGTTTTTTCATGTAGCAACTTTAAATTGCAAGAATGATTTTCACTTATACGATTCAACCATGTGACTAATTACTTAAATACAAATAAGTGTGCAATAAGTCAGTTTAATTTCCTTAAAAAACAAAACGCTCCCAATATTTTATTCCATCCAGAAATAGCTTACGACTACGTTTGTGTCTAAATTGAATGATGCATCATTTTTGCCACTCCATCATGCTCCGAAGCTCCCAGCACACCCGGAAAAAGTGTCAATGTGGATGTAGCCTTAGAACCACCTGACTCATAACACCTGAGCAGTCTGAATGATCATTGTAGAATACTGCCCTCTGCTGGAGTTTCCTCTTCCCTGGGACCTGCACATGAGTGTTGTTTGGGGATTTTCTACTTCTATGCTCCCCCCTCCCACACACGCACTTTTTCTAGACTTTGTTCCTGTATTTTGCATGCTGTTTTCTGTGTGCTTCAGTTTCCAGAGCAATACTACCATATTGCAAAGCAAAGAAAAATAATCCTGCGTGTACTGCAAAATAAACAAATGTGTATTTTTGTGTTATCTTATGTGTTTAAACCCCCCCTACAAATTATGAAAAAGGTTTGTGAGTCCTCCAAAGCACTGAAAACGCACCACCGAGCACAAACGCAGCTTACAGTATGTTATTTTCAGCTATGCGCTGCGCGGCCGTGTGATCAACGCTTGCAATCCTCATAAGGTTCTGCTTCAGTTACGTTGTGTTCCGTTCCATGGCAGTTAAGCGGAACTCAGCTCAAGCGTAGGGGCCACTCTGGCTGAATGCCCATGTGCGTGGGTCATAGGGACGTGTGTACACGGATTCTCGCGTCTATGGTGTGTCAAGTCTGCGCGGCGTTCAACCGCCGGCTTCTCCCTTTCCATGTATTTCAATTCCGGGGGTAAATGTATCAATCTGATCATTCTACAAATCAACTTTGTAGGGCAGATTTAAAACGCCAAAGTCTTTACAGGCAAATAATTATTTTATAATTACTCTTATAAGTCCTCAATCCAACTTGTGGATAATAGCATTCCTGATTTAGAAATTGGGACTTTATTTAGGCCATGGCCCTCTCCACCCAAACCACCCTCCTTTTCTCAATGCTTCGTGTCACGTCAGGCTTGTGACTGTCTTTTTTTGACACTGAATAAACATAACATACTTTATTTAAAAAATATATATGAATTTTGTTGCAACTGAACTGTTTTTATTCATTCTCACCTCTTGATGCAGCATGACTTTAACTCTCTCTATCTCAGAATAAGACTATTTTACCAGCACAGTGTGTAGAACATATTTCTCTGTAGTATCTGTCCCCCTGGGCCTCTGTAGTATCTGCCAGTATCCTCTAGTAAGATCAAATGTAGACAGATACCTAATTCATGCTTAGTCAATGTGACATTGCATCCACTGTAAGCATAGACTAAGCATCTGTGATGATAATGTTAAGCTTATAGTAATGTACACAAATACAGGGGCTACCATTTTTCTCTTGGAATTGGTGCTACAAGACATTTTTAAAGTTCCATTAATGTATTTGCATAACCCACCCTGTCGCTACAAACAGTGTCAAACTTGTGACAAACTGAGGCCCTTAATCTGAAAGAACTCAAGGGAATCAATACTTGTAACAAGGCATTAACTACCATTGGGGTATATGGAGTGGTATTACAGACAGTATATACTGCTTTTGTGGAGAGGCCCAATAAGATTAACAGCACCTGGCTAAGGTTAGACTATACCCGGATACAGCTTAGGACACACATTATCATCATGATCAGCTATTTATATAGCGCAGCTAACTCCATAGCACTGTACAGAGAACTCACTCACATCAGTCCGTGCTCCATAGGAGCTTACAGTCTAAATTTCCTAACATACACACAAAGGTCAATATGACAGCAGCCAATTAACCTACCAGTATGTTTTTGGAGTTTTGGAGGAAATCCATGCAAACACGGAGAGAACATACAAACTTCACACAGATAAGGCCATGGTCGGGAATCAAACTCATGACCCCAGAGCTGTGAGGCAGAAGTGCTAACCACTGAGCCACCATGCTGTCCCCAAACATCTCAGACATTATGCCAATTTTTGTGACAATCTAGTAGTTCCTTGATATCCAACTAACAGTATCTCAAGAGCGAAGTGTAATATGTGGGGTCCTTATGGGCTGGGAACTAATGATGGTCTATTAGCTTCTCCTAGTCTGTCAGGAGGGGGTTTAAGGTTCGATATATAACAGCCCATCTTCCCCTTGTTTCAGCTGCGCATTGCTCTACACGGGGTCATAAATACTGACATTGCAGACCACGTGGACGATTTGGGGCCCAGCAGTGAGGGGGGGCCCAGGAATGTAACCATAGCAGTAAGAAATTACAGTTCTGCTGTGGGACCCTGTGATTGGTCCTCCCCATCCTTCATAGTAATGTAGCACTGAAGATTATCCACATCATTGCCCAATAAAACATCCCCAGGTAACTACTGCATTACTGCTACCACATGAGCCATAGATCGTTGACCCCCATCCCAGAATTAACTCCTCAAATTGACCCACAGCACGATGTTTTGCTGACCTGTGAAGAAGTAATAGGGTTAATTTTATTCCTACTGTGTCTGTAAATGTGGATCATCCGCAGCTTTGTTTCTCCCCTTAGAAAATGTGAGAAGAAGCAGCAGGGTCTATTTTTAAAGAATAATTAGCATGTTGTGAGTCCCGGTAGCTGATTGCTAAGAAATCTGGGCGGTATTAGCAGCAGAAAGTGAGACAATGACTCTCTCAGAAGAAGCGACAGCCGAATTTAGCAATTTGAGGACTAGTAGCGAGCTGCCTGGTTTAACCCACTGCTGCTTATTTTACCCGTAGCCACTCAGATAAAACAAAAAATATTTGGGGTATTATGGAAAAAAAAAATGTTTTATATATTAATTCAGATTAAAGTGTTTCCTTTGCAAACGCACAGTCCTTCAATGCCTCAGGGATGTCAATTGTCTAATTCCTAGTGAATTGATAGGCTGTGTAGTTCCGCCGCGGTGGGCGGAGCATGATGACACCAATAACATCAGCACGCTGGGTCCCGACTGCTACGTCTCTGTTTGGCCTGGATTCAGGGGGGATTGCCACTTATGGAAATGAGGAGTTAACCTCTCTTTTAGGAGTTTCCCGGAAGGGTCAGCAAGTATGGAAAAATGACATATTTGGAAGGGAGGAATGTCACAGAAAAAAAAATATCAGAAAAAAAAAACACAAAAAAACAAACATTTTCATATTTGGCCTATGCACTATATAACAACTAATTCTAGGTTGACATGTGCACTGGGACCGGTATATACTACTAGCAGGATCAACCACGTGACCTTGTACTGAACAATATGTACAAATAAGGGGAACAGTCAATCCAATGGACCATATGTTCTTACATTTGTAAGGACGATTGCAGCTGGTTTAGGTTAGCTTACAGAGGTGAGGATGTTGTCAAAGCGATCTTGTTATAAGCTCCCTTGATGGTTTTATTTTTACTTAAATACATATTGCTTTGTGCACTATGGAGTAAACAAAAAAACAGGGATTTTTTTGGCACACAGTTTGCCCTGGAGAGAACAGTTTATTTGGCGTGATTATTTTTAGACGCACTCTCCTGAGCAGGCTGCCTCCGGCCCACAGGTTAGGAGAGCTATGAGGTCTGCAAGAAGCTAGCTCGGGAGTGAGCATAGTGCAGACTGAGAGCTGAAGAGCAGAAAGACCGCTCCTGTGCCCGCTTCTGTGGCTCTTCGCAGATACTGGTACTGGTACTGCAGCAATGTCCTTTCTTTTTCCTTTTCTTTTCAATGTTTTTTTTTATCTTTATGTTGTTAATGGCCGCTTGTATTCAATTGTATGGCAATAACATATGTTATTATATTCAATCTCATATTTAGTTTTTTATTGGTCCCACACAGACAATTCATTATTTGCATTGCTTTCAATTTGAATATTCTTGGACATGTATAAAAAAATTTTTCTTATTTTAAAGGTGAACAAGAGCTGCAAAATATTCTTTGCAGGAGGTAAAATTTAAGTTCACATGTAGCAGTGCTGGTTATTCTAAGGGACGACAGACGTCGCCCCCTCTAAAACCATCAACTGGGGTGAGGGTGCCATCAGAAGCTTCACCTGGGGGCCCAAGAGGTGGACGGGACTTAAAACTCCGGGTTCTGGACACAGAGTCTTTACTGCGCATGGGCGACTTAAGTTAATCAACGCAGGGGAGAGTGGGAAGGCCGCCTAAGAGGGATCCAAATCTCTGGGCGAACGGTTAGCGCCACCTTCAGACCGCCCAGACCACAGTCCCTGTTTAGTATTATGGGGACTATGGTGTTGTGCGGTACCTTGACTCAGCATGAGAGATCACTAATATCACCTACATTAGGCTTTTCTTAAATCGCTACTGTATATTTAAAAATGCCTAAAGCATGCGTAAAAAGGCGTATCCAGATGGTTTAAGGCTTGATGAATAGCCCCCCAAAAACACTGCAATATAAGAGTGATGTCCAAAGCATGGACCAGCTAACAAACATAGGACAAAACGATGTTTGTAACATGTCATGATATAGTGATGTATAAATACAGCAACTGATCTAATTTTTTGTCCCAGCTAAAAATAAAAAATAAAAAGACAATAAAAAAAATCTAGATGATATAGGAAAATATTATGTTTGATTTGTTTTCTTTATTTAAGTTTTATTTAATTATTATTTATGTTCTTATTATATAAAAGTTATATTTGGTAAACAAATATTTGTGTGATAGAAAGTGTATGAAAAATAGTGCAATTGCTCCAAAAAACGGCTGTATGCCCGACTACGCTTACAACAGAAGTACGCAACGGTTGCACGCTCTTTTATCACATGCACATTTTGTGTTCCGATGACAGGAGCAAGGATGAAGCCTTGGGTCATGCTAAACCCCCACTTTTTTTGTTTATAGATTGTGTGGCATTACACCCCCCCCCCATATATTGTTACATGGCAACACCTTTCTTTAACTGACACTATAATTAAGAACAGGCTCGAGGCTTGTAAGATGTGGCCATACCATGATACGTTACACGTTTGCTGAGCTGGCGTGCTAACGTGAGTATATGTCACTCTTACATATACCTGCGGGCACACACCCTGAAATGCATATGGCACAATACAGGTGATCGGAATAAGATGAAAGATTAGCCCTTGCTAAGTGTCTATACTGGATCATAACTAATTCCCTGAATGTATAGAAGATGAGGTTCTATTAAAGATTATGAAGACCACTCTCAATCTGATGAAGATCATTTTCATGTACGTTGAAGTTGACTATTATGAGGAACTAGCAGACGGCTTGTATGAGGAAGAAGATAATGCTGTGCTTAGTATACACACTAGTATTTGCATAATGCACTAGCACCAAGAAATTTGTCCCTTAAACAAGTATAAATATAGATAAGTGCAATGGGTGAGGGGCAGAGTAGTTTCTTGAACAATAAACACTGATAAATGCTAAGGATTTGGGGAAGAGTAGACCTGGCGTTGTTGGACAGTTCAATTCCAAACCTCTGGCTGAAATCAGCCACAGTACTGGCAACTTGTCCATGCATTGTGTGGGGAAGCTTTCGACTGATGACGACTCTCCTCACCGGCTGGGGCTACCGCCAACGATAGTGTGGAGATGGCCTTTCATAGATAGGGAGAAGTCCTATATCCGACAAAATCACTACTTTTTGCCAGGGTTAGGGCTTTTCTCCATTTAATAAATAGTCTGTTAGTTTTGTAGCTTTCTCTAGTAACCTGGCAATATTTCTTTGATCAAGACGGGCAGCCTTTTCTGTAAAGTTAGCAGCTCTATTTGTCTAACATGCAGCTTTCTCTGTGAGACTCGCTGCTCTGTCTAATGGATTGGTAGCTCTTCTCAACTCGTACAGTCTCTCTATTTTGCAGTTGCCATTGTGTCTTTGCCTGCCTACAGCATTTGTTTCCACTGTACTTACTCTGACAGTGACCTCCATGGCTGCGCTGCATTCTGCCTCCCATCAGGGAGCTATGGTGATACTCCCAGCAATGGTTGCATGTGCCCCCACTATGGAGGCATTCCCACGCTTCTCCTTTGGCTCTCTCCTCCTTACGCAGAGCTCTCTGTGTTTGGTATGTCCTCTCTCCTTGGACATGCTGGGAGGTGTAGTTTCCTGCACCCAAGGCGCGCTTGGATGGCCCCCTCTTCCAGGGGTTCCTCCTCTCCTGTAACTCAATTCATTGGACCCAGCCCTCCTAGATCGTTAAGCACTGGGTCTGGTGCTTACATATGTAAAACAGAATAATGTGCAGAATGTTTCATAGACCTTCCCGCATTCTCACGGTGGCTAAGTGGTTAGCACTTCTGCCTCACAGCACTGGGGTCATGAGTTCAATCCCCGACCATGGCCTTATCTGTGTGGAGTTTGTATGTTATTCCCGTGTTTGCTTGGGTTTCCTTCCACACTCCAAAAACATACTAGTTGTTAGGAACTCCCAAGCCAGTACAGTGAAACTCGGGAACTACTCTGAAGGCCCGGTATTCGCTGGAGCCCCTAGTGGTGGGGACAGACTTGGCTGCGGGCCGACCGAGGGTCGAGTAACGTGTACTGACTTAAAGGAGAACCCAGGAGAGAGTGATTGGCAGGCCGAAGTGAGGAAGAGATCCAAGGTCAAAAGGACACTAGCACAGGTACGAAATCCAGGGACAGGCGAAAGGTCAGGTGCACAAGCGAAAGGAGCAAAATCCGGAGTTCAGGCAAATGGTCAGGGTCAGAAGCGAGGGTTCAAAGGTCCAGGAACAAGCAGAGGTCAAACACGGGTAGTCAATCAACGGTAATGGTAACCAAACAGGGAGCACAAGCAGGTAGCAGAACTGAGGACAGAACGCTATAACCAGCAGTGAGGCTCAGTCCTCACTGCCCTAAATATCCCTGCTAGCCAATCAGAGCCTAGCTCTGAAACAAGTCACAGCCCCTGCCTGATTAATTCCTATAGGTTGCGCTAGACTGCGCATGTGCCCAGCTGTTTATTGCGCCCAGAGCGCCTGGGTAAAGTTCTTGGCGTCCGGCCGTTGCCCTGGCAATGGTAGGGCCGGATTTCCGGAAGTGACGTCCCGGTTGCCATAGCGACAGCCGGGACGTCAGAAGAAACAGGAACTGAGTCGCGGCGGTGCCCGTGGCCGCCGCGGCTCGTGACACTAGTAGGTTAATTGGCTGTTATCAAAATTGACCCTAATCTCTCTCTCTGTCTGTCTGTGTGTATGTTAGGGAATTTAGACTGTAAGCTTCAATGGGGCAGGGACTGATGTGAATGAGTTCTCTGTACATCGCTGCGGAATTAGTGGTGCTATATAAATAAATGGTGATGATGATGATTCTCTATAAATCTGGTTGTCAAACCTGTCTTGATGCCTCACAACAATGACTCTCTAATGGATTTGCTAACATGAGCAGGTACAATAATTAGTGTCTCAGCTATCTGATATATGTTTACGTGTATGTACCCAAAAGTGTCAATTAGCCAGTGCCCAGAGCTCAAAATCACCCATATCTTATAAAGTATGTGGCATTTTATATATATATTATATACTAACAAGCTGTCTATGGTGACACTTTGTCTGTAGAGGACTATTGTATGAGCCCCAGTTTTATCTATCTCCGTGTCAGAATTTTTTGACTGCTGCTGAAATGACAAATTTAGTTTCGGGTATTGTGCACAACATGTCCTAATAGTAAGAAAGAAATAAAGTGGCACCCACTTAAAAAGCATCATGAAAGAAACAACAAATGCTGCTTAATTATTACAAAACCTAACCTGTGAGGGGCAACGTGAAAGAGGAGGGAGGGGGAGGTCCGCACATAGGAAGGAGGGAGGTGGAGGGCCGCACATAGGAAGGAGAGAGGTGGAGGGCCGCACATAGGAAGGAGGGAGGGGGAGGGCCACACATAGGAAGGAGGGAGGTGGAGGGCCGCACATAGGAAGGAGAGAGGTGGAGGGCCGCACATAGGAAGGAGGGAGGTGGAGGGCCGCACATAGGAAGGAGGGAGGTGGAGGGCCGCACATAGGAAGGAGGGAGGGCACAGTGCACTGACTCCTCCTCTGGGTATGCCGCGTGACCTCCCTGCACTGTGCAGAGGAGGTCGCGGAAGGCGGCTGCCCCCGTTTTGATACATTCGGGAGCAGCTGTCTGCGGGGCCGCAGGTGAAGGTTTGGCGGGCCGCTGCAGCTTGCAGGCTTCTTGTTTCCCACATGCTTGCCAACCTTTTAAAACTTAATTCCGGGAGATCCCGGGCAGGGGGGCGTGGTTTGAGGGTGGGAGGGGCGGGGCGAGGTGAATCGCAGCATTTTGGCCCCGGCCCTGCGACAAAATGCCGTTTTTGTCGCAGGGGGGGCAGGGCCAAGATGTCAGGATTCACCACGAATCGCGTCATTTTGACAGCAAGTTGCCGTATGCAGGATACTTGCCTGCTTTCCCGGGAGTCCGGGAGACCTACTCAAATTTCGGGAGTCTCCTGGACATTCCGGGAGATTTGGCAAGTATGGTTTCCCACCACTGACATAAAGGATCTAATTAAATGTCAAATGATTTATTGTGAAGAACATGGATGCTTTGTAAACCTTGTATTGTTGTAGGTGCAGGTGGGAGGGGGGGGGGGGGTGCTTCATGGCATAGCAAATTGCAACTACGTAGTGATTCGCAACTACGTAGTGAAGTGGGCGGGATCTGTGAGAAACGCCTGCTCTCTTGGGGGTCCGGGGAAAACCACATGAAAACTCGGGTGTCTCTCGGACATTCTGGGAGAGTATGTTTAAAACCCCTCTCTCATGTTTCTACTTATTTTTTGTGAAAATACTATTTGCAATTTATCTATTTCTCCAGGACTTTTACCACCTGTATCCTTATATTCGTATGCGTTATTGCCAATTTTATAGTGTTTATTTGCCTCGCTGAATCTACTGTACGGAATGTAAAAACAGGAGAGATTTATATTCTAGTAATAAAAATATTTACCAGATCAACTCCAGACTCTGTCAGACGATAAACATTTATCATTCCCAGAGGAGCGGGTGACAGACACTGCCCACCTCGTACAGGCTCTGGGGACAGCATGCAAATATTGGGGGGTAGTTTGAATATGCACCGTTATCAGCTGTTGGGAATACAAAAGGCTAATTTTACCACACACTGAATATAAAGTGGATTCTGCCAATTTGCGGCACTGACTAATAGGTAACTTCTGAATTGCATAGGACACAGTGCCCTCGCTGATGCCATAGTTGGCAACTGTCTCTAATATGGTAAACATATTATTTGGTTGGGATTAACTGTGGCTTCAGGAAGTGTTAAAATTTTATTAGCTGATATAGTGTAACCACTTTTTCTGTCTCTACAAACTGCAGCCTTCTAACGCAATCACCCCATTAGCTTTTCCATATAGCCTATCTGTCCTTAATTTGCAGGTTTTAAAGATTAGTCCCTGGAAATGTCCTTATTTTTCAGAATTGACCAATTATTCATTTTCTGCACGTTAAATGCAATGCTTGCTATATATATATATATATATATATGAAATGTGTGTAGCTATTAATTTATTTATTAATTATCACAATACATGACATGATGGAGTTTGCCTGGCTGTCAACAAACTAACGCTTGTCATGGTGCTTATATCGGAACAGCAGAGAAGTGTCCTTGAAAATATTTTTGAAATTTTGGAAGCTATGGGAAGCACGGTGGCTCAGTGGTTAGCACTTCTGCCTCACAGCATTGGGGTCATGAGTTCGATTCCAGTCCATGGCCTTATCTGTGTGGAGTTTGTATGTTCTTCCCGTGTTTTTGTGGGTTTCCTCCAGGTGCTCCAGTTTCCTCCCACACTCCAAAAACATACTGGTAGGTTAATTGGCTGCTATCAAAATTGACCCTTGTCTCTGTGTGTATGTTAGGGAATTTAGACTGTAAGCCCCAATGGGGCAGGGACTGATGTGAATGAGTTCTCTGTACAGTGCTCCAGAATCAGTGGTGCTATATAAATTAATGGTGATGATAATGACTTTGGCATGAGGTACAAAACGCTTGGTGCCTCAGTGAACCCCACAAGGTGGCTGCCTCTTCTGTGGGCCAGTAACAGGTCCACATTAGAGGAGTCACGTGGCCTCTCAGATTGCGTGAATATATTATACGAGTGTTGGCTAACCTGTGATACTCCAGGTGTTGTGAAACTACAAGACCCAGCATACCCTTCCAGCAATAAGCTGCTATATATTGGCTGGGACTTGTAGTTTCACAACACCTGGAGTGTCACAGGTTAGCCAACACTGTACTATACAGTTGCTTTGTTACCTGGTAATAGGAACAATTATACTGACAGGGCCTGATTAGCCAATAGGCTGACTAGGCTGCGGCCTAGGGCGCAAAGCATTTGTGGGTGTGCAAAATTGTGAGATATAAACTGAAAGTCATTTTCAGATATCAAAGAATAGCTGTTCTCCAAAACAACAATAACATTTGTAGTAAGGTTTTAATGCTGATGTATTCCTATGGTGCAGGCTGAAGATAATGAGTCCTCCTTGGGCGGGTGCTTAAGGATAAGCAAATAGAGGAGACAAGGATGGCGACAGGCACAGAAATGACAGCACCTTCATCTTCCCCCTCAGTAGCGCCCAATCCTGCCTCCGTTCTGCTATACAGTTCCAATTTTAAGGAAAACAAAATGAGTGACAAAGATTGCTGGGACCTTTTAAAAGCCAAATAGTGCAGAGTTTTGAAAACCTGGGAACAATAATATTGGTGAGTGAGGTGAAAGTAACTGGACTTTAATCTCAGGTATTAGCCAGGAATTGAAGAGTGGAGCTACGAGCGTATTAAACTAGGGCGGACTGAACCCTTAGTCAGCCCCTGCATACTGTATTGAAGAAAACTTAGTTCTCAAATATTTGTCTGAGGTAATACCTGTTACCTACACAAACTGGAAATCATTTACAAAACCAACCAGAAAGGCTTCATCAAGGTACACCCCTCAAAGCGTGTCTACAATTCTACTTCTCCACTGATGTACAACATGAAGGTGCAAAACAGGTCTGATTACAATTATAGGATGGAAGCGGAAGACCGCCATCTCTGCGCTTGTGTATAATTCCATTATTGTTGTGGAGGAGGCCACGTGCACCCTCTGCAGAACAAGGAACGCCCCTACAAAAATCCCTCCCCACACGCAGGAGAATATCGCGATGTCTCCTGCGTTACAGCTTCTTAAATGATAACGAACTTGTAGATGCCATAATCATGCGGAGATATATATATGTATGTGTGCGTGTGTAAGTCATCCCTATAGTAGAAGTCGCAGGAAGGTGTGCAAGCCATCCCTTTATCCCTTGTACACCAGAGATCATTTTTACATTGGTCCAAGAGACCAGAATGATGTCCACAATATGGAAATGGAGAAGCACGGTGGCGTAATGGTTAGCACTTCTGCCTCACAGCGCTGGGGTCATGAGTTCGATTTCCAACCATGGCCTTAACTATGTGGAATTTGTGTGTTTGCGCGGGTTTCCTCCGGCTGCTCCGGTTTCCTCCCACACTCCAAAAACATACTGGTAGGTTCATTGGCTGCTATCAAATTGACACTAGTGTGTGTGTATGTGTGTGTTAGGGAATTTAGACTGTAAACTCCAATGGGGCAGGGACTGATGTGAGTGAGTTCTCTGTACAGCGCTGCAGAATTAGTGGCGCTATATAAATAACTGTTGATGGTGATTAGAGAAATAGAAGAACAATGAGTGGTGAATGTCAAGAGGAAGCAGAGGTGGCACAGATATGTGAGAAAGCCTTGCAGGCTTAGAATTCTGGATATAAAGAAGAGAATTGAGCAAGCTATAATAGGAGTCACTCATTAGCATGTATACAAACACACAAATGTGTATTGAGTTGTGTGCAGTCTGCTGGTATTATAGTTGTCTTTGGCAGCAGAGCTGCAGAGTTTACTTCTGATGCAATTTTGGCAGGGATCCACACAGCGTTCCTCTGGTAATTGTTGGGGTTTGGCTTGGTGTCTTGCATTGTTTCCACAGAGCTGCTCAAGCTTTGAGTTCTTAATTCCCAGTCTTCTGTTATCAGAGTTGTGTGTTGCAGACACAACACTTCCTAAGAAGGCTCCAATCAGAGCAAATCTCAGTACAGAACTAATCTTCTGTGCATTGGCTCAAGATAACCATTCCGTTTCTTCTTGGTGCTAAGATCTAACATATTGGAGGGTGGACAGGGGAAGGAACAAGTAGTTCATAAGCCTTGATAAAAATTATGTAGTCTATTTAAAACAACCAACATTTAAGGACAATGTCCGGTGATAACTTCCTATTGGCCACGTGACTCTGTAACACCTTTCCACGATCACAATACAATTCTATTACACTCTATAAAGACATAGGACACTACACCTTCAACATGACCTGACCACTGGACATGATGATAATACAATTCTATTACACTGTATACAGACATAGGACACTACACCTCCAACATGACCTGACCACTGGACATGATCATAATACAATTCTATTACACTCTACACAGAAATAGGACACTACACCTCCAACATGACCTGACCACTGGACATGATCATAATACAATTCTATTACACTGTATACAGACATAGGACACTACACCTCCAACATGACCTGACCACTGGACATGATCCTAATACAATTCTATTACACTGTATACAGACATAGGACACTACACCCCCAACATGACCTGACCACCGGACATGATCATAATACAATTCTATTACACTGTATACAGACATAGGACACTACACCTCCAACATGACCTGACCATTGGACATGATCATAATACAATTCTATTAAACTCTATGTTATATAAAATCTCTTGCTGCAAACTAGGTTAGGCTTACCGTCCGCTTGGGTTGATGGCTGCACTACACAAGCATCAGACAAATACATTACACCAGTCCACTGCTTTGGCACTAGCCTCAGCTAATTTTATTCACCAGCATTAAAAATAAACAAAACCTAAATAAAATCCTTGCATGTCTGTCTTCTAACTAATACAATAAGGAATACCCTCTCTAAAGTGAAGGATCTTGTGTTCCACACACACACAAAACAGCACTTACTGGTAAGAAATTGCAGTGTCTCTCAGAGGTATCTGACCTGTTCTCCAGCTGGTGAGAGACTGAGGAAACTGCCTTGCAGCTTTTTACCAACACCTTACAGGTACAACTCCTAACTACCAGCAACTGACTAGCAGGTTGGAAGACCCGGAATGGACCTTAGGAATGGAGCCCGCCCCTTCTCCCTCCAGTCATAACCCAGGGACCCTTATACCGTTTTTTTTTCCTTACAGCCGAAAACACTTTTTGGGAAGCTCTTTCCCAAACGCAAACAATCTCCCTGTGGTTTTAATCATCATCATTTATTTATATAGCGCCACTAATTCTGCAGCGCTGTACAGAGAAATCACTCACATCAGTCCCTGCCTCATTGGAGCTTACAGTCTAAATTCCCTAACATACACACACACAATGAGACTTGGGTCAATTTTGATAGCAGCCAATTAACCCACTAGTATAATTTTGGAGTGTGGGAGGAAACCGGAGCACCCGGAGGAAACCCACGCAAACATGGGGGGAACATACAAACTCCACACAGATAAGGCCATGGTCGGGAATCGAACTCATAACCCTAGTGCCGTGAGGCAGAAGTGCTAACCACTAGGCCACTGTGCTGCCATTTTTTAAAACACATATGACAAAAATTCAGGACATACGTATCTGCCATTTATCACTTTGCCAGTGTTTCTGTCACTTGATAAAAAAAAAATATTTTCCTATAAAGGACAAAATCAAATAATCTGGTATTTACCTATTATTCTACACATTTATATACACACAAAACTGCCCAAACAATCAGTTAAGTACATGAATGATACAAAATATACTAATGAGCATCCACACTGTGGTGGAGAAAAGCAATTAGAAAGAAAGAAGATTTACTTGAGAAAAAATCTGCAGCACAAATGGTGTTTTGTGAGATCACACACCTACTATAGCACCGAGTTTATCGGGAAGCAGACGGATTTGTGGGCCAAGTGGTGGCGGCTGAGGGGGTGCAAAAGCTTGCACCTGCTGATACCAAGGAGCACTTTAACGTGCAGATTAGGCAGCTTGTGTACCTAGTTTGCACTAAATTGAAGAAACTTTTAATTTTGCGGGACAGGATTATTTAAATGAGACAAAGGGATGGAGGAGGCATATTTACAGTGGCAATGCCTGCCGTATGGGAGGGTGCACGGCCCTTTTCCCCCGAGAAAAAGAACCTGAATTCTCAACCACCTCTGAGGTCCAAGAGATCAAGGGGTAAATGTATCAAGCTGAGAGTTTTCCGGCGGGTTTGAAAAACCAATCAGATTCTAGTTATCATTTATTTAGTGCATTCTACAAAATGATAGACAGAATCTGATTGGTTGCTATAGGCAACATCCCCACTTTTCAAACCCGCCGGAAATCTCTCAGCTTGATACATTTACCCCCAGATCTTGTACTTATCATCTAGCTTCGCCATACTTGCCTACTTTTTAAATCTGTACTCCGGGAAATCCCGGAGTACAGGTCACGTGACAGAGGGTAGGTAAGAGCTGTGACGACGTTGTTGCGTCACTATAGCGATGTGATTAAGCCGTGAATTTCGACTTTTTATAGGTCCTGGGAGGTTTGTGTACTCTTCCAAGAGTCCGGGAGGACTCCCCACAATTCGGGAGCCTCTCAGAAATTTCAGGAGAGTAGGGAAGTATGACTGATGCTTCTGTAGAAAGCTCCTCGACCAAAGTACTAGAAAGCTTCAAACACACAAAAGTGACACAATAAAGACCGCCCCGATCTGCTAGGGTACAAGTAGTCCAACTTTCATACATACAAAGCTTTCAGTGTCTGCTGCATTTTGTGGTTTCTAAATGTGACTTTATTAATTTAAATTTACTGTCAACAATGCGCAGTTGAGGGATGGGGCCACGATGACGTGATCTGCATTTAATCACGTCATCGACACCTGCCCAGAGCAGTATCTGGGAGGACGTCCGAGTTTCCCAGTAGAACTCCCCGGATCTCTTCAACATTCTGGAACAGTAGGAAAGTATGATCAAATCCAAAGTGCATTTAAACTGTTCTGCTGGCTTGTGGTGGCCTAAAGCCCTTTTAAAATGATTGTCCATCTTCGGACAAACTTATATTTTACTAAATTGTAGCATGTATGTAGAGATATTTACACGCACTTCCCCCCACAACTCCAGCTTAGCAGCCACGGCTCCGAGCCACTGGAGTGGAGCAGCTGTGACTTGTCATAGAGAGAGGATGTCTCTTGTCCTAGGCATCTACACACCTATGGGGGAGGGTCCGTATTGTGGTACCTGGTTGGATGTAGCTCTTGTTCTACCAGGAGTCACATTCAATACACTCCTCCCACGCTATGCTGTTGGAGTCCCCCATCTAGTCCCAAACTTGCGAGGTGACATGTCTCTACCCTTTGTCTCCTTCAGTGTTAATCACACAAGTGGGTCCTAGTGAACTGGGAGATGTCTGGTAGTGGCACAGTGGTTAGCATTGCTGCCTCACAGCATTGAGTCCATGGGTTTGATTCCGACCACGGCTCTATCTGTATGTTCTCTGTTTGCATTGGGTTTTCTCTGTGTGCTCCAGTTTCCTTCCACAGTCCAAACATATACTAGCAGGTTAATAATAAATATTCTCTGTACAGCATGACATAATACAGTGGCAATAAAAAATAAACAAGACATTTTACATTGTTTACAATGTTACATTTAATTTTGGCAGTTACCTGTAGATTGCAGGGTAGTAACTACACTAAGGGTCTGAGTCATTAAGGAAAGCAAAGCATAAAAAAGGAGTAACTTTGCACCTGGGCAAAACTATGTTGCATTGGAGGGGGTGGTAAATTTATAATGTGGGTACAGATTTATAGTTGGGGTGAGGCATGTCCTAGATCAAATAAAATTTTAGTGTAAAAATAAACTTATCAAGAATTTGTGTGCTACATGAAAAAACAGACAGTATTTAACTTATGTGCAAAATAATAAACTAATTTGCACCCCTTGCATTGTACCATGGTTTGTCCAGGAGCAAAATTACTCTTTTTTTTTTTTTTTTTTGGGCTTTGCTCTCCTTGATGACTCCTAAGTGTTTAGCTGCCTCGTTTCTGCAATGTTGCATATCATGAAGGAAATATAGTACACATTTGTATTTACTTGTGCTTAACTATTGTGTGTATTGTTGCATAATCATTGTAAGTGTCCAATAAATAAGTGTCAGGACATAGTCATTGTAATATCAGTAGATCCCCACTCTCCCCTATCCAGGATAATTAGTTCTTATACCGTATGTATATAAAGCATGCATAAAGCATGCATACAGCCTACAGCAGGCCACGGCAGATAAAAGTACAGTAGAAGTGTCGTGGTTATGTGTTCTGTACAGCAGTTTGTGGTTGACTCAGCCACATCCTGTAGTTGTGCTCTTAGAACCTCATGCACAAGTCCTAAGCTTCCTGCTTGCAAAGCAGAAGTGAAAGAGTATAGACAGACAGAGAGCGGTAGTACGGATCACATGGGATAAGAACGGCAAGAAATCCATAGTTGTACGGTTATAATAGATTCCATTGACACTTAGCTCGAATCAGAGTACGTCACGCTCACTCCTGTCTTAGCGGATCCCTGCAATCCCCATAATGGGCCTGATTCATTAAGGATCTTAACTTGAGAAACTTCTTATTTCAGTCTCCTGGACAAAACCATGTTACAATGCAAGGGGTGCAAATTAGTATTCTGTTTTGCACATAAGTTAAATACTGACTGTTTTTTCATGTAGCACACAAATACTTGATAGCTTATTTCTACACTGAAATTTAAAGTTGATGTTTGTGTGTTATATGAAAAAACAGTCAGTATTTAACTTATGTGCAAAACAGAATACTAATTTTCACCCCTTGCATTGTAACATGGTTTTGTCCAGGAGACTGAAATAAGAAGTTTCTCAAGTTAAGATCCTTAATGAATCAGGCCCTATGTCATGTTTACTGGATTGGATTAATACTGTTTTGCATTTTAAATACTCTTCATCAATACCATTAACATGTAAAGCACAAGTGATAGGAATTTAGAAATACATGGTTATTATCGAGCAGTTGATCAATATTGAAAAATAGGGACATCTCCTAGTACAAACATTTGCAGGGACCAATGTTCTAAACATAGCACTATCTCTGTAAATAAGGGATAATTGGTAATTATGGAAAACCCAACAGGGTGTTTGCATTAAGAGGCTGCAGTTTTGAGAGACGGAACACGTGGTCATAGTATCTAAACTGTGTAACACTAGATCACTGCAGCTAATGAAATTTTAACACTTCCTGAAGCTGTAGCTAACCTCGCCCAAATACTACAATTACCACAACTTCCCGGTGACCTCGCCATCTGACCACCATCCGCAGGCAGGTCTAACGTAGCTAAATGGGATGTGTTGATCATTGACTTAAAGGAATAAATAATATGTACATTTTTTCCTATGCTCTGACTGGATAGACATTTATAAAAATATATTTAACTTGACATTGTGAAGCACAACACGGCCAAGACGCATGATCAAAATCAGTTTGGTGTTGTGCCTAAACACACGGAAGGAATTGGGTAGAGTACGGGCATTGTTTGGTTGTTTATCAACTGCGGAGCAGGTGCAGCATTTTTTTTTTGGGTGAAGTGGCCGCAAATGTGACTAAATTGCTGTCAAAATTTGACAGTGTTACTCACAAAGCCCCAATTGTCACCTGATCAATCCTGATTGGGGTTTTTTTTTTTATACAGAACAGCGGTTGTTCTTTGTCCATACTTGCTTTGATTTGTAACAAGTTGGGTTTAAGCTAGCCACATAAAACAAAGCCAATTTTGTTGTTTCAAAGAAAACTGGTCCATAATCTGCATATGTGTGATGCCCAAAATAATTGTCCAGTCTGATTAAATTCCAATTGGATTGGAAAGTATTTTGATCAAGCAAGCAGGTCAGTCCCCTTGGTTGGTTGATGATGGCATAAGACTGTGTGCGGTCGTTGGCCCGCAGCAAACATTTAGCCTGTAGAGCCACGACTAACGATCTGGGTGTAGGTGTGGTCGTAGGTGTAAGTTACATGGGATTTTACGACTTTCTGCCTCATAGAATGGGGATCATTGATCTCTATGATGTAATACGCATGGAGTTTATTGTAAAAGCTTGATTGATCATGGCTGCTACTGTATTTTATTGCGCTCTCTGTCCATTTAATATTCATATGATCCCTATTCATGATATTCACCAGTGCACAAAGAGCTATACAAAAAGTCATATGTAGTTTTGAAAATAAAGGATCATTATAATGACCCTTTAAATCCCAATAAACCTAGTGTTTATGCCAAAGGTTCCAATGTGTCTTGGAATATATCCATACTACTGTATAATAAATCAAACAAAAAGCCAGTGGCTTTCTGTTTGATTTATTGACAAAAAAGGTTACCCTGTATTGACCCCACTTTGGCTTCAGATAGTGAGTCTGGCCGCCCAAGGCGAGAGTTCTATACTGGCATCTGTGTGACCTTGCGGAAGTTTCTTACACTGGATCAGGTGCCAGAAATGAAACCTGTCAGTTCTACGGAACACAGCCTGCACCAGAAAATCATAAAGATATACTATTATTGAGTTGCATCTAGTGAAGTCCAAAATAATTATACTTTCTTGGCTTTATGCCAACCTCCGAAAAATGTATTATTTCTCTTCTGATTCCATCACACGCCTCACTAATTCCCAGCTCTCCCCACTGAAAACTCATCCATCACTTAGTCCACCATTCTGCCACTCTTTCTGCTCCTTATCAGCCGATAAACCCTTGCTGTGCCGCTTTTCCTTCTTCACAAATAACACTCATTGTGTAGATGACAACACCTAAGCACTGTATAACAAGGTCTGCTGTGCTGAGCAACAAGTCACTGGCTTCCTGTGTGCATGGTACCACCAGCAGTCCCGCTAACACAGATCCTGCTTCAGGTTACCCTTGGCCTGTTAGCAATATATGCAAAGAAGGGAGACACCATGTAGAATACAGTGCATCTGTTCAGTAATCTTATATCTCTCTGAAAAATATATTTACGCACACATCTCCCCCTATGATAAGCAGTCTGTAAGGGGAGCAGATAAAATGCTTTCATAAAGGACATATTTAATTATTTATTGTCTAATGTGATATATAAATACATAATTGAGGTAAACCTAAGCTGCTGTCATGTACATTACTGCCATCATTTATTTACAGATCTAAGTCGTTGGCTGGAGATATAGGGCCTGAGTCATTAAGGAGAGCAAAGCAGAGTTTTTCACTTCATATCTTACTACAATTAAATTTAACCTTCTATGTTATGATGCATTCATAAGCATAGGATGCTTTTGAGCATTTACACATAAGTTAATATTTTACATTTAACTATAAATCAGGCTCTGAGAAACAGAAGATTACAACCAGAGATGAGCGGAAATTCCATTTCTGTTCCGTGGAAAATTTGCCTCATTCCGCTTTTGGCTGCGAAATGTAACGCGTTTCTCCAGCGGAATTTAATCTGAAATATTGTGCACAGAATTCTCCTTATCACTTTTCTCCCTACTGCTTAATATCCCCCAATCCCACCATAGAGCAGAATGAACTGACACTGTCATCGTCCCAGCTATTACGAAATATCCTATTCTGCTGTGAAATGCGATTTGCTGTAACTTTACTGACCTCTAATTACAAACCCAGATTCGTACTGTTCCTTCACAAATCCATATCTTTTTCTGAACTTTGGTCCTCTAGAGAATTCAAAAGATATTTATGGATTTTTAACAACTGGGAGTTAAAATTGGGGTTAAAAATGTACATTACTTGCACCTGAAGATAAAATAAATTGAAAATTGCAGATTGTACCAAATGCATAGATACAGTATATGTCTGGGTGTACATACGAATGTACCCTTTGAAATGACAAAAAATAATTAGCTGCGGTCACCTCATCCCAGAAGTAATGAAAATGAAATAGAGGTTTATTGATGGAGGGTTGGGGGACTGCAAAAATACTAGAACTACTTCCAAGTCCAAACTGATGCGTGTGGATTGGATGTGGAAGCTGCAGGAGGTGAAGAAGTACGAGTTACAAATTTGGCCACCAAGAACTCTTACTTCCTTGGGAGTGAAAGTGTGGCCCATTTTCAAGACCCCCTTCCCCACCTGTATATGACACACAGCAAACTCCCTCCCACAAGCTGTGTATTCCACCAACACTAGCTAAAGCTGGGTACACACTGCAGAATTTTCCACCAACTTTTTATGCCGATCGATTTTACATCCGATCGATGGTCCGATCGCTCGGTCCATGGACTGCATACACACTAGCCTTGTTTAGGACGATAAAGGGAAGAGCGGACGTCCCTTTAGCGACTTTTACAGCCATGTTGTCGTGAGCAATGACTGTAATTTCATACTCACTGTTGTGGATCGGTCGGAAGTTTATACACACTGCACAGCGGAAACGAGATTGGAACGAAAATATTAAAGGGTAAGACCAACCAAGTGAGGCGACAATCGTCCATTTGGGCAGACTATCGACCATCGTGTCACTACACACACTGACCCGACTTTTGAACGAGCGGTCGTATGTCGGCTGATTGAGCTGATTATTGGACGAAAACCGTGTAGTGTGTATGCAGCTTAAACAAGATGCGATGACCTAACAACTGTGTGGTCACTATCAACTAGTTGTAGTGCACATATAAAACAGGCAATCCAAGACAATATAAAAATACTCACACTAGCCTACCTGTAATGGGGGCCTGATGATCATAAGGAAAACCCACCAGAAGCCAACTGTCGGGATTTGAACTCGGAGGTTCTGCCTCTGTAGACTGCTTCTCTGCTGTCTGAGCTATTCTGGCTGCTGGTTGGCTCTTGACCTTTACACTGTGTTCTAGCTCAGTTCTTCTGATGTTCTACCATGTTCTAGTCCCACCCCCTGACTTCCTGCCTTGCCTGGTCCTGTCCCCTTACTATATTATTGCCGGTAATCTAGTTCCTGCTGCTGTTGCTGCACCATGCCTCCAGTTATCCATTGTTCATGTACCGACCTCGGATTGTCCTCGACTGTCTGTCCGAACCCTTTGCCTTATTTGCTTCTCTGTGTATCGAACATGGACATCCTGACACTGCCTGCTGCTTATTTACACATTCATTTAAACTTATTTCTAATGTAAGTTTTTTTTTTTACTATTGTAATATGTTTTTGGACCACCCGTGAGATTAGCGACGCCCCCTATGCCAATAGTTCCTTCCCCTCCAGGAGATAGAGCATAGGTGCCTACTCTCCCAGAATATCCGGGAGACTCTAGAATTTCTGGGACTCTCAGGAGAGCAGGGCAACCTCCCGGTTCCTGTCCACAACAATAGTTAATTGGCAGGGTGGGGTTTGGTGCCCCCGCTGTAATTGGCCATAATATGTGATGCACATATAGGGGGAGGGTCCAAATGACACGATTTGCCGGGCCCCACCCCCAAACACACACCTGCCCCCCCCAGACCTCCTCGAGAAGAATATGCCAAAGTTGGCAAGTATGAGATAGCGTTCGCCCCGCAATGGATTTTGCACAGGGGCCTAAATTTGCAAGGGCCATTAAAACTTACCAGATATTGCATCTGCTAAACTAATTACTAAATGGGAATTTAAATGAAAGCTTGCCATTTCCAAGATAGCTTCCACCCTTTAAAAACAAATAAAAGAGGATTAATCTATCTAAGTTGGCAGAAAGTTCTGCTTTTTTTTTACTCTTTATTTGGTAAGGAAACAGGAAAACAACAATAAACATCTTAGTATAATCAAACAAAAAGTTCTGCTTTTAAGATACAAACCTTAATATTTAGATGGGAATAGTCACGTCAAGCACGTCACGCAAACTTGCAGTGACCTCACTGGCCATCGTGTTTGATTCCACCAATCTCTACAGTACAGTTTTGCTGGCTGCAAACTGACTTACTTTTAAGACAAGTGAATGCCTGAAAAAGGGTATCCGGATGAAAGAACCTATTTGTTTCAATGACCCCCCTACCCTAAAAATAATGAACTCTGCCACGCCACAGAGCGGCAGCATCATGACAGAGTCATTAGGACGCCCTGCGCTGACATCCTTCCCCCGACTGCAGATGTAAGCTCTGATTATACACTGAGGGGTATATTTACTAAAGTGCGGGTTTGAAAAAGTGGAGATGTTGCCTATAGCAACCAATCAGATTCTAGCTGTCATTTTGTAGAATGTACTAAATACATGATCTGAATGGTTGCTATAGGCAACATCTCCACTTTTTCAAATCTGCAGTTTAGTAACAATATTCCTGAATGTCGAACGCCGTCGGGTTTGACAAGTGGTGCCACTGGCGGTTTCTTAATGCCGCTGGCCTGTGGGTAACCAGTCTTATTTTCTTACCCATTTCAGTCGAGTCATGCAAAAGGGACTACTTCCTCCCCCTAAAGAGCTTTGCAAATATATCAGCTATCATCATAAAAAGTGTGACAGATTTAGTTATTTTAGGTTTATTTTTTAGGGTCGTAATCCACACTAGAACCAATTGTCGTTATAATTGAACACCTGCTTTATCATACTAGTCTTCCCTTTGATATTCCCCAGCATACAGCAGCCTGCGCTGCCAGCAGAGATTACACTTTACAGTCATAAAGGGAATATATAGAGGGATAAAACTGTTCTCCTCGTATATTTAGCTCTTTTGATCATAGCAGTGTGATCGCACACAGATGGATCTGACATAGAGATACGGTGCAATGTGTCTTTCTTTTTAGTGTCCGAAATATAATGCTTGTCATTTTGCAATTGGCTGAATACCTGGTTGGATTCTTGTTAGGCAAAACAGGTTCACACTTAAATCGATTTCCCACCTTCACTCCACTTTAACTTACGGCATACATGCCAACTCTCCCGGAAAGTCCGGGAGACTCCCGAAATTCGGGTCCCGGGCAAGCTGGCATTTCTCCCGCATCCCAATCTCACACCGAGAATCGCGTCATTTGACGCGATTCTTGGTGAATCACGCCATTTTGGAGGGCGGGAGGGGGTGGGACGAGGCCAATCGCGTCATTTTGGCCCCACCCCCCGCGACGTAAATTACGGTTTCGCGGGGGGCGGGGCCAAAATGACGCGATTGGCCTCGTCCCGCCCCCTCCTGCCCTCCAGTCACGCCCCCTCAGAGTTGGTAAGTATGACTTACGGCCTTGCACATGCTTCTTGCATTGTTTATCAAATACATAGCTGTACATTTCTGGCTTCCTACTGGGCTTTTCAGGCAGGCCTGTATATCATAAATGTGGAGTTGTTTTACTGTTTCCTTTGGGTACAAACCAAACTAGTTCTGTGGAATGTAGGGCTGAGCTGTTTTGTATCCTAGGGCATTACAAATAAGCCACTATGTTAAGATCATTCCATAGGTCTTGGTGAAAAATAACAAAACATATGACCTCCTTCTCTAATTTGCATTCAGATGCATATGCCAGTCTTTCGGGATGCAAGGGAAATAATTACAAATCCGAAGCATTGTCCTTACACTTATCTGATCATATGTAGAAATATAGAATTTTAGTGGAGACCCGAGAATTAATTACCAAACATGACAGACAGTATAGAGCAACTTAACACTTATCGCCAGTATTAACCAAGACAAGGCTAGATGGGAATTATTATTATTATTATTATTATTATTATTATCGTTTATTTGTAAGGCGCCACAAGGTTTCCGCAGCGTCGTACACGGTACAAAGAGTAGACTATACAGGGTAAGACAGTACAGAACAATAAACTCAAAGTACCAGTACTCCAGAAACTCCAGGCAGGCAGATACAGTAGAGACGGAGTGGAAGAACAGGTATGGAGACAGGAGGGAAGATGGGCCCTGCTCATACGAGCTTACATCCTAAGGGAGGGTAAACAGAATCAGGTACATACGGAAGTGAATCTCTATATATCTTGTGGGTGGGTAGAATTAATGTCCTTAAACTGAATGTTCTACCCTGTCTCCATTACCTTTTCCAGACTCTTTTTTATCAGAATACCCTATATACATGTTGAAAGAAATTTAACCCATGGAGGAGCAAGATCAAGAGGTCAATTGTGGCCAAGTCGAATACACTGTGAGATCTTGGTGTTCTGAAAATATTGTAGAGCTACCCAGCAGCCAGTTGATAGTCTGGCACAAACAGATAGCCATAGAAAACAATATTTGAAAGTGGTTCTGAAAAATTTAATTGAGGCCACATCAAAGTATACAGGCCAACACTACTGCATTTACACTGGATATTGGAACGGTGGTTCAGTGGTTAGCACTTCTGCCTCACAGCACTGGGGTGAAGAGTTCCATTCCTGGCCATGGCTTTATCTGTGTGGAGTTTGTTTGTTCTCCTCGTGTTTGCATGGGTTTCCTCCGGGTGCTCTCGTTTCCTCCCACACTCCAAAAACAGGATCCCACAGTCCTATTGCTAAACAAGCCCATTATATACATTATCCTACATATATGTAATGTATCAAACCACTAGGATCTGGAAGAACAAGATTGTATCGGCAATGGGGGCAGCATATTGGAGTACATTACTTACTAGTCTGATTAATAATTCAGTCCATAAATTACATGATGTTTGTAGAAAGTGTTTTATGATAAGTTTTTGCCAGGAAGTCAATCATTTCTTTCTCGGCTTCAATAAACTTCCCTATCCCTTCTTTCTCCCTACCCTGACACTGCTTCCCAGTACCTCTTTTACTAACCCACCACATCGTCTGGAGTAAAAGAAATGTTTGCTTAATTATTCCCCCTTCCCTGTTTTTGTTTGTTATTATAATTTTTATTATATTGTCTTCATCACAATAGGAGAGATATTTCTTGATAAAAATAAAGGAAATGTACTCTCATTGTTTGCAAGAGTCTGAATAGCCAAGAGTCTGAATGTCTAGTTTATTTGCATTTGGATGATTTGGCAATGTCTAATAATCTTGTACGCCTGTTGAATTTTGCACATAGTGTATGTCTTTGTTAAACACTGTTTGTTTGCAAAAAGAAAATAGAGAGATTAAAAAAAAAATCATTCTTGGTTGGTTACCCTAAGGAAGGATACATTTAGATGAGAAAGCCCATAGTTTAGTTTCTCTGCAGAGCATTTATTGCCAGTAAATTAGTTGACTGACCTCTCAAGGGAACAGAACAGGGCAGACAAATGTCTTGTTTCAACTATCAATTATCAGATACATATTAATATATTGTATATTAAAGACTAGTGCTGATGGCTGTATATATTTTATAACTACATTGTAGATAGACGCATACCACTTGGTATGGACTGGAATTGAAGATTGATTATAACAGGCTGGGGGGTGGGTGTAATAATCAGTGATCAGATTCTTCTCAACAGTTAGGAACATGCAAAACACACATTTTTTTGTCAACCTAGTGTTGCATGCTTTGAATTTTTGTCTTGTTCTTGTCTCTAACTACCTGTTTTCTCTCTGGCAGTCTCACTAGTCCATGCGGAGTTACATGGACTGCATTTTGTAAGTCTTGGGGGCATCTGAGTATCAGGGAGGATCTCACAAAAGGAAAGACGGCTGCTGTAGGAAGAAGTACATAGTTAATTTCCTCCAGTTAACGTTAAACATCAGGGGCCTGATTCATTAGTGATCTTATCTTGTGCAAATGTTAAGATGCTTATTTTTAAGAAGAAACGGGGAGATAAGAGTGAAGTTAAGATGGATTTTCATCTTAACTTAAGAAATTCTTCACTTACGCAGTGGATTTTGCTTCTTATCTCCCTTTTCTGAGCATGCACAGAGTGGATTTGCTTAAGATAAGCAAAAAACGGCAGATAAGATCACTAATGAATCAGGCCTCAGGTTTGTTTGTGGTTTTTTTTTCTTAGATTTTCCTTTGCTTATGACTGAAAAAGTTCGACGTACACCCTATGAACGTAAGACGTCTCCCCTTAACACTCGTGCTCTCTAGGCACACGTCTACTGTGTATAACAGGCCCCGGGTATTTGTCCATATACTGGTGTCATTTCCAGTCCTCTCCAGTCATTGATTGTAATAGTCTGCATCTACAAATTTGGAAATGGCGTATGCATTCACCACAGAGCAGTTTCAGAGCTGTGACAGAAATTCAAACCAGATCTTCACAAAATCCACATAAGAGACTCATCAAATGTACACAGAAAATTACTAACTATGAATACAATACACATTACAAAAAAAGTTACAAAAGATGCATCTGTTTTTGATGTTTTACCACATTTTCTGTGCCTGGGAAACGTTATTATTTAGTGTTATGACTTAATTCAGTAAGTTAGTTTTTATCTTATGTTGGCCACACGTGAAGATCCAGCTGTGTGACGTCATGGTTGATTTTTGTCCAGTTTGGTGGTACAAGTAGAGGGCCATACAGCACCGAGTTGGTTATTATATGGAGCCGACTGGTCAGAATCACAGAGTGCAACCTACAGGATGATCAACGGACGACACGCACACCTACCAACTCAGTCATTGGCCAGTTAGACTTCAATATGTCAAATCCAATTTTTTTTTTTTTTTTTTTTTACCAAAATCAAATCCATTTTTTTTTCAACAAAACAATCTTTTTGCACCTACGCACCATGGAATGTTCAGCAAATTACACCAAACTCATCAGACCAAGGAGTATATTTACTATTTGAGTGTGCCGATGAGCAGCCGATTCTCGGCGGTATGCCATCATTTTTTTTAAATGGCAATTTTATTAAAGTCAAAGCTCATTGGGTTTTGTCTTTAATAAAATTGCCTTTTTTTCGACAGAACCGCCGTTTAGTAAATATACTCCCAAATCTACAGATGTGACCATATTTTGGCGCAAGGATTCATATCATGTAAACGTGCAGCGTTCGGTGATGTCAGACACACTTCTGGTAGATCCAACACCAACATATAGCTATATCTAATACTCTTTATAAAACTGATCATGGAATGTGGGACTGTAGGCAAAGAGAAAGGTCACACAAGCATTTCTATTCCATCTTTCAATGCTAAGCAATTTCCTTTAGAAACTTATGCAACGATTTAAATGGCAAGAAACCGCATACATTTTACCTTCCAGAAGCAGGGACAAAAGTATGGCTACATGGAAAACAACCTATTTGCAGGCATGGTATATTTTCAATGTGCAAATCCAGAAATGTAAGACCCCGCAAACATTTATAACACCATATGGCCACCTGTTATTCTGCATAGAAAATGTGTTTCTTTCTTCATATTGACTTAGCTTGAGTCCCTTAAAATATTGGTGACCTGCTCAGTTCCCGTAGTTCTGTTGCTATGCCTCACAAACCATAGCAACCAGCATTGCGCATGTATTGTATGGACACTGGTTGCTATGGTGGGCAAAGCATAGCAACCGCGCCACCTGGATTCAGCAAAGAAGCAATATGATGTATTTACAGAATGTACACATGAAATGGATGAAGTAGATGCAAACACATAAATCCACTGAGTTTACCAGCATAGTATATTTGAATCTCAATGTTCATTGCAGGACTGTATATTTTATGTTTTCATTTTAGAAAATATACGGTACATTTCTGATGCAAGTATACGTACAAGTGATTTAATCAATGTTTCTATAACAGTCACAAGTAAACAAATTTTGATTCCAGTGAAACAAGTGACATGCTTGCACCTGAAAGTCTGGTAGACCAATGAAACAATTTATAATCGCCTCTAAAACAGCAAGTTTCCGTTTTCAACTGAAGTGAAGATTTAAAGAGCAACTCAAAGGACATCAGTACAAAAGCACAAGCTCAGCCAATTAATTGTGAATCAGTATATTTTGAGCAGGCTTAAGCCACCTAGAGGGTCTACTGAGATTCGTTGTTACACAAAAACCACAGGTTGTCTACCATTATATTCATGACATGCTCCTCTTAGAAATAGTGTACCAGACATTATATATATATATATATATATATATATATATATATATATATATATATATATATATATATATATATATATATATACATATATAGCTAAGATGGAGCGATATTTGCATCATTAAGCTCCCCTCTTATCTTTTGCGGGAGCGAGAACTGGGAGGTCTCCTAGAAATGCGGAAGTCTCCTGGACTTTCCGGGGGAGTAGACAACTATGCGTTAAAGAAAGAAAAGCAGCTAATGAATCTCTAGAGACTGAAGTGTCTTTTACATTTCTGTCTCCATTACTGAAGTCATGTTGTCTTACCTGTCAGTCTTAAATCTTGGTCTCCATGAAAATGGGCACCTCCATAGGCATCAATACATGGACACAGGACACAAATTCTGAACTGTGTCATCATGCCACAGATGGCGAAGCCAACCACGTCTTGTACTGGCTCAGCATCAGGGAGAATGCCAGACTCTTCAGGGAGTGAGGGAGATCACCCCTATTTCAGGGAGTCTCCCTGACATTCAGGGAGAGTTGGCAAGTATGGTTAGGGGTATGGAATAATTTCTATAGCTGCTTATTTCAGCTCCCTAGCGACACTAGATGGTAGTGTAAAAGGAGTCTTACAGCTCGCCAGGTCAGTCTGGGGTCAATCTGCACATGCATTAGTTGGCTTGCCATTTCGCGCATGCCCATTAGAACTGGAAGCCCTGTCTTAGGCTTCCATACAAAATCTAAATAAAGTTATTTTGTAAAAAAAAAAAAAAAAAATGGAACAAAAAAAAAGAATAACTTTATTTAAAAAAAAAAAACAGGACAAAATGCTTCATTTAAATAAGTAAATAAAAAAAAATTCCTTTGCGGAGCCTCTGATATCGCTATACCATGTACTCCGGGTGAAGGCTACTGTCGCCATAGCCAGCGATTGTCTGCATCGGCCAGGGGGCTTTGATAGACAGGGAGAAGCCGAATCCAGGATTTTTCAGCTGGTAATAAATAAAACCCTACATGTCAGAGTAATTGTGCCTGCGGGTTCATTTACCCCTGTGTGTCTTTTTAAAACTTTATTTTTCCACACATTACGCACAACTTAACAATGTTGACTAACAGACATTTGCAGGCTCACCTCAACATTTATTCTCTATAACAATATTATTATTTATTTTCCATAATTAGGTACATATGTGCATGCTAATAACGTGCAGAAACTGAGACTAATTAATAATATAAAACTGACTATTGTTATTTTTCATCAATATTTTCCCACAATTTAATACAATTTCCAAGAACCACTGTGCCAAGTGCATATAAGTCATAAAAAAAGTAAAAAAGAAGCGCATATATTCCATAATTGCCTACTTTTTTGTTTAGGGTTTCGGGACCTCCAGGGGCAGGTGGGGGGAAAACTGTGTCACTAAGCCCCGCCCCCTACGCGGTCATAGCCATTTTGCAGTATACCAGCAGTGGGGCCGAGATGATGCGTGATTTGCGTCACTAAGCCCCTCCCCCTCCATGTAATTTACCAATCTGTCCGGGATCCGGGAGGTTGCTCTTCTCTCCCAGGAGTCTGGGAGGATTCCCAGAAATTCGGGAGTCTCCCGGACATTCCGGCAGAGTAGGCAACTATGATATATTCTACCAAATGTACCTTATAAAAGCCATCCAGATAGCAATACATCATTATCATCATTTATTTATATAGCGCCACCAATTCTGCAGTGCTGTACAGAGAGTATTTGGAGCTTACAGTCTAAATTCCCTAACATACACACAAAATTTCTGAACATAATTTATTAAAAACATATAATTTTACAATATATAACATTACACCCAATAAAACTAATTAGTATATGTTAAAAGTGAAAAGCAGTAACCTGAATAATATTTACCAAATAAAAGACAGAAATCACTAAACCAAACTTAGTAATAACTACTGTTGATAAAATTAACTCCAGCATCTATAATTCCATGGTTATTTATGAAATGGCTAACAGCAGTCAGGCTGTAACTCCTGGGGATATATTTTCTAAACTGCGGGTTTGAAAAAGTGGAGATGTTGCCTATAGCAACCAATCAGATTCTAGCTGTTATTTTTTAGAATGTACTAAATAAATGATAACTAGAATCTGATTGGTTGCTATAGGCAACATCTCCACTTTTGCGAACCCCCAGTTTGGTAAATATACCACCTAGTATGATATGTCTAAAAGCCTTTTAAATAACATCCAAATATAAAAATTGTATAAAAATCAAAATAGGTGTACAAAATCCGCTCTCGTTTGTTTACCTTCCTCCTGAAAGCTTCAATGCGGGGTGCTCCTTATAAATGCAGGACCCGAGTTTGCAATTCGATAAAGGGTATTGGAGCAGTACCATAACCAGTTGGTTGAGTGATTCTGTCTTGCACAACGTTACTTCCCTTACGCGTTTCTCTGCAACAATGATAGTGGTTTCATCATAGGTACAAACTTTAGCTTCTATCTGATTGCAGCCCCCCCAGCCGGCTGCTCCCGATCTTATCAGAACGGGGGCAGCAGACTTCCATGTCATGTGACCTCCTCTGCACTGTGCTCTCTCCTTCTTCTATGTGGCCCATTTAAAGACTGGAAGGCCGGCCCTCCACCTCATTCATGTTGCCCCTCACTGATATAGACCATTTTTTTCCATTCCTTTATTTTTTCTAGTTTTAAATGTTAGTCATAAAAAATAATTAAAATACTTAGAAAGTTCAAAGCAGGGACGTAACATTCCATTGCGGTGCCCCATAGAGCCCAAGGCCCTACTAGAGAGTGTGTATAGCTAACTAGAGGTGGCCCTATCCTCTAGTAGGGCCTTAGGCAATATCCTGGTTTGGGCCCTCTTCACCCTCCGTATGTCGAAATGGCTGTGGGAGGTGGGACTTATTTTCCAGGCCTTTTGCCGGACAGATGGTGAGCGCAGCATTTCCTCCATAATTTATATTATTTGATTTCCGGTCAATATAAAGATAACTTGCTTCAGCTAGGTCAGCTGGTACAAGGACGCATTGTCTTATCTATGAATGGAATGGAGATCTTACCATAGCATTTCTCCCGGCAGCGGGACAGGGACGTGGCCACATATGAGGGCATGGCCATTTCACGATGAGGGCTGTAAAGTGTCAGGCTGCCCATTAGCTATCTCCATTCCCCCAACGTTTCCACCCACAGGACAAACATGTCTCCTGGCAGGATAGTGGGACAGAGCCCTAAATTCAGGACTGTCCAGCTGAAATTGGGACAGATGGGAGGTATGCCATAGTTTGCCATCTGGTGTAAACTCATACTTGCCAATATAGGCAAGTTTCCCGGGAGGTCCGGGGGCAGGTGGGTGTGTGGGGGCGGGGCTTGAAGAATTGCATCATTAGCTCAGCCCCCGACCGGTCATCACTATTTTGGACCGATGAAAACAGGGGGCATGGCCACAATGCCGTACAGAGAGCTCATTCACATCAGTCCCTGCCCCAATGGAGCTTACAGTCGAAATTCCTTAACACACACAGACAGAGAGAGATTAGGGTCAATTTGATAGCAGCCAATTAACCTACCAGTATGTTTTTGGAGTGTGGGAGGAAACCGGAGCACCCGGAGGAAACCCACGCAAACACAGGGAGAACATACAAACTCCTCACAGATAAGGCCATGGTCGGGAATTGAACTCATAACCCCAGTGCTGAGAGGCAGAAGTGCTAACCACTGAGCCACCGTGCTGCCCAATCCACCCATTTTAGGACTGTATCCCAGAGGAGATTTATGTGGTACAGGGACAGAATTTGGAGGAATGCATTACAGGTCCACGGCTCATATGCAGCCATATTTGCTGTGCTAAAAATGTAAAAAGAAATATCATTTGTGTCAGTATAATGCCTAAGGGGAATTCCAGGCAAACTAAATATTGCTACAGAGAGACGTTTCCTGGTACCGTTGGAAGGTGTGTGAATTCCATGCATAGCGCCTCTTGTTAGTTTTACAAATATGAAGGTTAGAGAGGGAGGGGTTGGAGCAGGTATTGAAATTGCTTTCACCATGGATCTCTGCAATGTGTACCATCTCCTAACAAGTCTGAAGATGTGGAAGAGCCAAGCAGTGATGAGCAATGTGGCTGCAGAACTGCAAATCCAAATTTGCAGGGTAACCGGCAATTCCGCAGAGTTGCAAAATTCTGCCGATTCACACTTCGGGTTCTACGTTTACTTTGCCATTCTGTGTAGCTTTCCGCTGCATTTCTAAAGTCGCATTCATCTGAATTAATAGGGCCACATTTACAGTCGGATACACATTCGTACGCAGAAAGAGTCGCATGAAAGGAAAGGTACATTCAGATTGTCAGTAACACGTGCATCAGCCGTACAAGGCGTACAAGTGTGTGCACTTGTGCTTCACGACATCCTGGAGATTCACAGTGTTAATAGTAAATACGAAAGTGGCATCACCCTATTTGTACACGTGCCTTGAAATGAAAATAAATGCAAAAGTTGCATTTTAAATGTAAAATGTGATTAACAACAAACGTAAATACAAATTCAATTCTGTTAAATAAAATAAAAATTAATTTAAATGAAGCTACATCCTTTATTTTCTCGCTTAAAATTCAAAGGGGGAATCTTCCTGGCTGCAGTATGGAAATATCAAATAATGCAAATAGACAGCTGTTAATTGATATAATATACCCACAAAGGATTTAAATACTCTGGTATTAGCAGCTGGAGGGGTCAATATTCAATTAACCAATGAGAAGGGGCTAGCTAGCTAGTGCTGCTGCTAGTCATTGTCATCATTGTATATCACTAGTTCTCCAGCACCTGGAAGAGATCTGCCTTCTAAGCATACTTGCCTACCTTTGGGAAGTTGTATCCGGGAGAGGGCGTGTCTAGAGGATGGGAGGGGGCGGGGCATGGCGAATCGCGTCATTTTGTGCCTCCCCCCGTGTCAAATATGCCGTTTTGTCGCGGGGGCGGGGCCAAAGTGACGCGATTCAACACAAATCGAGTCATTTTAGCCCCGCAATTGCGGGATGTGGGAGATTTGCCAGCTCTCCCGGGAGTCCGTGAGTCTGACCCGAATTTTGGGAGTCTCTCGGACATTCCGGGAGAGTTGGCAAGTATGTTTCTTAGAGTGTCGCGATTACCTGAGCGCTTCTTTACTCAACCACTGCTTGACCTCTCCTGTTCCCCAGGTGTAAGAAGACACAAGTCAACGATTTCTAAAAAAAATTATATGCGCAGGCATAGTATGGAAGAGTATCTTACACAAAAAAACATTTATGTTCAACTCTTAATGAACTCCAGAATCATTATAATCATCATCTAAGTTTTTTTTACAAATCATATTTAATTCATACTTGCCAACTTTTTTTTTACCAGAGCACAGGTCATGTGACAGGGGATAGGGGTGTGTAGTGATGTCACTGAATAGTAGGGGGTGGGGCTTAATTTTGTGATTGTGCCATTAAGCCCCGCCCACACTATTAAATGCAATGAATTTCAGCATTTTATAGTGGGGCTATCGTGACGTGACAACGCCCCTTCCACAAGGAAACGGGAGATTGCCTACTCTCCTAGGAAACTTTGTTCCTATCTGCAACTAAGGAACAGGGAGCTGTTAACAGTTCTAGGTGCAAAATAGAGCTTCAATGGAAGGTAATGCCAGGGAAAATAGAGGTAGAATATAATTTAATACTCACACATTAGGTTTCAGAAAATAAATCATGTTTGGGCATACTTCTCCTTTAAATGAAACCATGCAAGAAGATGGTATGGGACAGTATGTTGGCACAGTGGCTAGCATTGCTGCTTCACAGCGCAGAGGTCGTGAGTTCAATTTTTACCCGGGCACTATCTTTGTGTGTTCTCCCTGTGTGAGCTTCCCCCAGCTGTCCTGGTTTAAATTATTATATATTTTCTGCACAGCAATGCGCAATATGATTGGTGCTATATAAATAAAATAATGGCTCAGTGGTTAGCACATTTGCGTCACAGCGCTGGGGTCATGAGTTCAATTCCTGACCATGGCCTTATCTGTGTGGAGTTTGTATGTTCTCCCCGTGTTTGCGTGGGTTTCCTCTGGGTGCTCCGGTTTCCTCCCACATTCCAAAAACATACCGGTAGGTTAATTGGCTGCTGATAAAATTAACCCTAGACTGTGTGTGGTAGGAATGTAGATTGTAAGCTCCAGTGGGGCAAGGACTGGTGTAAATGGCTAAAATATTCTCTGCACAGCCCTACGGAGGTGGCGCAACATAAATAAATTGTGATGATGATGATAATAATAAATAATGGTTATTCCTTCCTACATATATGGAGTGTGTCAAGTGCCCGTAGGAAAGCCATGTTTGCCGTGAAAGTCATATTAGCCGTGTTAGTATCTCTTTCCTATGAGATATTAGTATCTCATAGGAAAGAGATACTAACACGGCTATTAGTGAATATCATACTTGCCAACTATATAAAGAAATGGTAATAATAATAATAATAATGTATGTTGCACAGTTTGTGCAGCATACATGTACAATGTTTATATAGTATTATCAGAAGTAAGGAATACACAATTACACACAGTATATTCATTTAGACCAATAATCTCACACACCCATATCTAGGCTCCTGTGTGCATATCAGTTCGGCTGCTTTATGAATAATAAGCTCACTGGGTCCCAGCGAAGCAAGAAAAAATCTTTAAAAACAGGAGCGTTTTCCCATAAACCGGGGTTGAATGGCAGTAATAACTGAGATATATATATATAATATGGTTCTCCCAGGATGTATACTATGTACAATGATTTATCCCATACTTGCCAACATTTCTTTTTCTTTTTCCGGGAGATGCCGGCTGGGGCGTGGGCGTGCAGGGGTCGGGGCGGCGAAATCACGTCATTTTGGCCCCGCCCCCGTGACGGAATGACGCAAATCGCGTCATTTTACAGGGGGGCGGGGCTAAACGCCTCGATTCCGGGTGAATCGCGGCGTTTAAACTGAATTTTTCCCACTTCCTATCAGGGAGATTGCCACACTCGTCCGGGAGACTCTCGCAAAATGCGGGAGTCTCCCGGACAATCCGGGAGAGTTGGCAAGTATGATTTATCCATAGCTGCATAGATGCAGGTGATATAAAGAGAAGAGTCCATCCAAATATTCCCGCTGCTATGAAAATCAGGGATCAAAGTGCACAAAGGTTACCATAGATACCGAGGCGGGGGACAGTGTAGTGTATACAGGTACAGTATTATGTGAATGCAGCATAGTCCACATAAACTAACACAATAAAAAAAGAGGGTTAACCAAACTGTACAGACAATACTGTCTACATTTGCATTGATTTTAAGCAGAAATAAAGGCATCATTTCCAACAAGGAAATAATCTATGTTGATAGGCGCCATTATTGTCAATAATTATTTACATCAGCTTAAGTTGTTGTAACCTGATAATAAGTAGGAAAATGTTTTAGGAAACTAAAACTGTGAAGTAAAATTAGTCAAGTTATGAAAAGTTGTTTTGCTGTATAACAAGCCAACCTTTTGCCCTCCGGGTGTTGTGAAACTACATCTCCCAGCATGCCCTGCCAGCTATTGACTGGCAATCTTCTGGCAAAGCTTGCTGGGGCTTGTAGTTTTACAACAGCTGGAGAGCAACAGGTGAACAATTTTGCCAGGGTTTAAAAAAAATGGAGATGTTGCCTATAGCAACCAATCAGATTCTAGTTATCATTTATTTAGTACATTCTACAAAATGACAGCTAGAATCTGATTGGTTGCTATAGGCAACATCTCCACTTTTTCAGAGTTTAGTAAATATACCCCAGGCCTGCTGTATAGGAACAATACACAAATATATCCCTATTTTCCCTACTTTGTAATTGTTTTTCTGTAAGATGTAGTGACTGTAGTTTGTATGTTTATCCCACTGTAGGTGGCATTATTGCTAAGCCTGGTTAATACAGAAATGTCTGAGGAAATGCGGTTTATAAATAGAAAGTGTTATGTCCGCTTCTATTTAATATACGGCTTTCACTGAATAATTTGTATTATAAAGTGTGCCCACTACCTACTGGAAGCAGCAATGTTGTCAGTTCAACCCAATGTTCATGAGAAGAATGCAGCTTATTTATTCCATATTGTGGGATGAAGTTATAATACAGCCTATTTGTTCACTAAGAACCAATGATATAATTCAGGCAAAGAGTTGATTTAGCCAAACTCTGGTCAAGTATAATAAACATAGATATTTCATTATTTTAAGTAAAATGAAATACCAATTGAAAGCTTCAGTTTATTCATTTATAAGAAAGTACATAAAAATGAAAACACAATCGTTAAGACTGTTATTATTAATGTACCCCAAACATGCACCTTTCACTTGTTTGTCTGCCTGAGAGCTGTGTACTTGAACTTTGGGGGCTAGAGGTAAGGGCGATATGGGGTGCAATATAATATGTGTGGATACAAGGGAATATAACTGGCTGTTGTCGACTCTATAAAATGCATGTAAATATGGCTGGAAATTGGTTGGACAATATGTGTGATATATGGAAATATATATATATGGAAATATAAGGATTAATATGGGGGCTATAGAGTTCAGGGCAGCACGGTGGCTCAGTGGTTAGCACTTCTGCCTCACAGAACTGTTCAATTCCCGACCATGAATTATTATTATATATTTTCTGTACAGCACTGCGCAATATGATATGGTGCTATATAAATAAAATAATGGCTTAGCGGTTAGCATATTTGTCTTACAGCACTGGGGTCATGAGTTTGATTCCCGACCATGGCCTTATCTGTGTGGAGTTTGTATGTTCTCCCCGTGTTTGCGTGGGTTTCCTCCGGGTGCTCTGGTACTCTGCTATCAAAATTGATCCTGCAGCGCTGTACAGAGAACTCATTCACATCAGTCCCTGCCCCATTGGAGCTTACAATCTAAATTCCGTAACATATACACAGACACAGACTAGGGTCAATTTTGATAACAGCCAATGAACCTTATAGTATGTATTTGGAGTGTGGGAGGAAACCAGAGCAAATGGAGAAAACCCACACAAACACAGGGAAAACATACAAACTCCTCACAGATAAGGCCATGATCGGGAATTGAACTCATGACCCCAGCGCTGTGAGGCAGAAGTGCTAACCAATGAGCCACCGTGCTGCCATATATTTAAGTATAAGTTGTCTGGTTAGCAGGCGCGGGCTGGGAGAGCTCGGCCCGGGGGGCGCACATGCGGCCGCATCACGTGACAAGCGATGCGGCCGCTTCATTGATGACGCGTGTGTGCTGGACGCGGCCGCATCGTGTGTTTTGCGATGCGGCCGCGGATAATGTGGTAGAAATTTGACCGCCGGGGGAGTTGGGTCCGGCCCAAACAGGGGTCGGACTGAGCGGCCCCCTGCCCCCCGGCCCAGCCCGCCCCTGCTGGTTAGACATCTGGTTAATGTAGAGTTCTGTGTAGCTAACAGACGCACTTCCAGTCCCTATTCTAGGACAGTATAAGGGCTGGATGCCATGTATAAGAAAGAAGAAACAACTGAGTAAACACATAACATAATCTATACATTACATGACAGATGTTCTTCTAGGGATCAATACAGCTCATATTCAAAGAATTCAGATACTTAAAGTTTGCTTGGAAATGGAAACAAGGATATATTATTTAGATCCAGTTTCATGGAAAGGTTACATCTCTAAATCTATGGGGGCATATTTAACATTGTTATCATTTTAGCCAAGTTAAGTATCACGTGTCATTGCAGAGATGACAGATTAACGGTGCAATTTACCATTAAACTCAAGTCAGGATAACGTAACCGATAGGAGGCTATCCCGGCAATGACTCTGCCCTAATGACAACTCTGAGTTCTGACCCGGAGTCAATTGTCACTTGAGCGCATGCTCAAGGGACAATTCCGTTATTCAACGCAGAGGAGTGCAAGAGGCTGTCATAGAGGGATCCGAATATCCCGCTCCTGTGATGCTCTTCCCATAGAATTGAATGGCTAACGCCATCAAGCTAAGCTTTTCGAAGCTTGATAAATTATCTCTGATATCTCTTGCGTTAGGCATATGTTAAATTGCTTTCATACTTAAATATGCCTAAACCATGCTGTGTCATAGAGCCAACAGGACCTGTGGGGGCCAACGAAACTTACTGTTAAAGGAAAACCTTGTCGTATATTCAAGAACTGTTTAACATTCTCAAACCTAGATGGAAATGTTTGAGGGATTTATCAGAACTGAAGATCTTTTTTTTGTTAA
The DNA here is from genome assembly GCF_038048845.1 of Mixophyes fleayi. Lineage (NCBI taxonomy): Eukaryota > Metazoa > Chordata > Amphibia > Anura > Limnodynastidae > Mixophyes > Mixophyes fleayi. The sequence goes on from NC_134408.1 coordinate 23,282,386, forward strand.
AGAACTATTGTTGGGGAAATGTTTTTCCCTATGTGCATCAAACGTCGTGTTAGTAAGCTTAAAGAGCATTGCAGTGAGCCTCTCTGTGCCTGAATAAATAACTGATAACAGAGAACGATAACTTGCTCTCATGTGTATTGCAGGTTTAAATGCCATGTCTGACATACCTGCATTGGCCATGGAATGGAAACTTTACATAACAGGTAATGCTTTAAAATGTGTTTTTCAAACTGGATCAATTTGTTCTATATATTTAGTGGTCCTTTCAAGGTCCAGTACAATTTTACTAAAAAATCCCTTTCACCATACTGAGACTTCTGTTTAAAAATAGTGATCTCATATTAGCTCCCACTGGGTGACATGTATTGTTTTAATTCATTAATGAAATTAAAAGTAAGGTTAGAGGGCCACACATGCAGCAATTGAAGTGTATCACTGTTCTAAACTGATCCAGAAAAATGACAGGTAGAATCTGATTGGCCACTAAGGGCCACACCTCTTCTTCTGTAAAGTTAGCTGTACAACAGTTTTCATGAATGAGTACTCGGATGTGTCAGAGCGAAGCTGAGGATGTTGCAGAAAGTTGGGAATGTGAGCTCAATGGTAGCCCCAGGGCAGAAGGATGTTACCCTGTCCTCTAAGTCAAGTAATGTGAGTATGGGTGTTCACTCTGAGAGACGCCCATGAGGCCTGGCGGATATACTGATGGAGGAAGGCAAACCGGTAGCAATAGTAAGAAAACTGGTGTGATCATAACTGTGCATGGGCAGAAAAATAAGAGTTAGAGTGACAATACCACTACACAAGATTGTCAGTTCTTGTTGCAAGTAACTGTACTGCCTAAAGTAACTAAAACACTTACTTGGGGTGCCAAGATGTAGTGTGGCACCCCTTTCGTTATTGCTCTATTCTTCAGCTATAGCGTGGCATTCGTAACCAGAGGGTCTCAGAAAACAAGGGTGCTTGGAACAAACACCTCTAGTGTAAGGTCCCTAAAGGAGATGTGCCTCACAGGGCGACTACCTCCTAATACCTCCGAATTTACCACGATCCGCGTGGATGACTGGATCCCACCTCGGTCCCGGTTTGGGTTTTCTCCGGACGCCCGCAAGTAACGCCTAAGAGGGAAACACACAGTTAAACCGAGTCTACCAAGTAAGGGCTGTCCGAGACTACGGCAAAGGACAAGGACACGGTCAGTCCAAGCTCCTTGCCGCCTCCTCACTTTGTTCTTGCCAAGACGCGGGGGACTACAGGCACTGAAGGCCAAGACTAATCCGAGGACTAATCCCGCCTCAAGTGCCTCACACACCTGCCGGTGAGGGCCTAACCGAAAGGAGGAATCGAGCGTGATACTCACCGGGACACTCCCACTTCCGATCCGGTTCTCCTGCACCTTCCCGACTCCTGCGGATGACAAGACACACAGCCTCCCTCTACGCTCTCCGTGAACTAAGATGGCACCCACAAACTGGACTAGCTACAACGGCGACCCGACCCTAACAACGTTCTAATGGTCGGCAACGCAACTACGTCAAACACTAGGACTAACTAAATGTGGTGCACTAACGGAACTACTAGTTACACGCTACGGGGAACACCAGCCGGTGTTCACAGCCTAAACCGGAGGGCGGTTCCTAACCCCCTCACCCAGGTCTTACCAAGAAGCTGCCTTCTTGCTATGGAGTCACACACAGGCCCTAAGTACGGGTTCTTTAAGCCCGGCTGAGGCTCAGTAAAACAGCACACTAACCCGCGGGCCGACTGCCGCACGGAACAGCCGATCGAACTGAACCGCCCGACTGCCTGTACTCGGGTATCTCACACGTGTCCCTACGTCCGGAACCACAGGTCCACCTGCACGGAACCGGCATTGAGGACCCTTGATCAGAACCACGGCCGCCCCTGGAACTGCCTCAAGGTGTGCTGTACTGCCACCAACTCACTCAGCCACCCCCCTCTGGGTACCAGTGTGACCCCGGGGACCTAAGGGACAGGAAAACTACATGTGTTCTCCCCTGACTATGTGTATGCTGGTACTTACACTTGTCCCCCACAGCACGGGTTAGCACAGGAAAACCACAGGAAACAAGAGCCTACCTTTAATGGGGGCCTGACGTCTTGCCCCTGGACACAGTTAGAAAGCACACCAAAATACTGTAATGTAAACTACACTCGCCACACAGACAGAATAAATAGATACAGTATACAGTACCTTGCCCGCTACTTACCCGAACACACCGCTGCTAGCCAACCAGCAGGTTGCTACAGCACCACAGGAGCCTACGCTCGACCGTACCTCCTAACCACGTGTGCTCACCTCACACAGGACCGCGCCTACTCTCACGAGGCTCCCACACCTCTACCTCACACCACCAGGGCCTTATGCCCTATACACCATGGGTCTCTGCCCAGCTACACACAGAGCCTTCTGCTCTGTTTCCTGGGCCTCAGCCCCCTCTCTACCTCAGGGCTCTGAGCCCACTCACTAGGGCCTTATGCCCTACTACCTAGGGGGTCCTAGCCCCTGCCTGAGGCCTGTGGCCTCTCTAACTAACTGAGGGCCTTGTGCCCTTAATAACCTACAGGCTACCAGCCTCTAACCAGGCCCTCTGGCCTTCCTATGGCCTCTAGGCCCCTAACTACCTAAGGGCCTTGTGCCCTTGTACACCTGGGGCTCTGAGTCCCCCTCTCTAACTAACAGGGGCTTGTCCCCTTTATATCAGTATACTAATGGCCTACTGGCCCACTACTTCGTTGGGGCCTAGTGCCCAGGTCCCTGGGCCTTGTGCCCCTACTTTAGAGTGCCAACGGGCCTTGTGCCCGACTTTATTATATGTACTGCGGGCGTGGGCCCGGGAGAGGAGTTGCCTGGCAAGGCCTTACCTGGGGCTGTCTTCGGGGAGCTTCTCCTGGACTCCTTCCCCGCCTGCCGCTGCTTCTCTGCTCTGCCGCCGGCTTCTGCTCTTGATCCCGCCGGTCTTCAGGCAGCAGAGGCGCTCTTAGCCCTAACAAGGGCTCTCTGCCGCCACTGCTGGTCTCCGCTGTCTTCTGTTCTTGATCCCGCCGGTCTTCAGGCAGCAGAGGCGCTCTTAGCCCTAACAAGGGCTCTCTGCCGCCACTGCTGGTCTCCGCTGGCTTCTCTTCTGGTCTTGATCCCGCAGCCCTCCGCGACACGTCCTCTTCTGACTCTCTCCGCCGTCGAACTGAACATGGCGGCGCGCGCGCCGACTTAAATAGTCGGCGCCGCGCTAGCGTCATCACGTAGCGTCGACGCGACGCCACGTGATGACATGGCGGGCCCGGATTGGTCCGTCGCCATGTTTCTTTTTGAAATGGCCGGGAGGTGAGCCCTGATTGGCTCACCGTCCCGGCTGAACGGAGGGGACCGCCGCCCGAGGGATGACGACGGCCCCGGACAGGTAAGTCCTCTACATTTCCCCCGTTTTTAATGTCGGCAGTCCCTGCCGACAAAACCCTGGTCCACACGAAATCCGGGTCAGTATAACGTCCTCCAGGCTGGCCCAAGTTTGGCCGCTGCGATCTTCTGGGTTGAAGCGGCGGTGTCGGAAGGTCCAGGTCCACTGGAGTAGCATCTGGAGCAACAACGTCGTCGGCGGTCATTGGTGCCCACCAATCCACCCCCGTCGGGGCGGGTATAGGATCTGGCTCACTTCTCTCCTGGACGTCGGAAGGCAAATCCAGAAAACCACAGGGACGTAACATATTCCGATGTAGCACCCGCGGTCTTCCAGTCCCTTCCGCAGGAACCACCTCATACAAAGGAAGGTCAGGAGCCATGCGCCGTTGCACTACATGTGGCAACACTTCCCACCGATCGCTGAGTTTATTTCCCAACCTCTTAACTCTTACCAGTACCCGCTGACCCACTACGAAGGGGGAAGCCGTGCTGTTGGTTGGCCCGTGATGGACTTTGGACCGTAGCTGCCCCCTCACCACGTCCCCGGCAATCTTCAGCTTCCTCTTCTGCTCGGTCACCCAGCCGCTGGGAGTCCATCTGTCCGCTTCTTCGGGGACGGACAAGTCCAAATCACGCCACTCCCTTCCAGGCCGCCCAAACAAAAGGAAGTATGGGGTATAACCGGTGGTACTATGTACCCGGTTATTGTATACCCACACCAAGTCCTGCACGTACTCCGGCCAGCGGTTCTTTTGCCCAGCCTCCAGAGCCCTGAGCATTTGCAGCAAGGTCCGATTGAACCTTTCACAGGCGCCATTACCTTGAGGGTGATAAGGAGTGGTCCGGGACTTCTGTACCCCATAAGTGTCACACAGACCCTCCATGAGGCGTCCCTGAAAACAGGCTCCCTGATCCGAGTGAATCCGCTCCGGGCACCCATATCTCCGAATGAAGTGCTCCACAATGGCGCGCGTAGCTGCTTCCGCCGTCTGATTTCGTGTGGGCACAACGACGGTGAACTTTGTAAAGTGGTCGGTCATGACCAACGCGTAGCTATGACCACTACTTGACTCCCCAACCAGGACGTAATCAATCATAAGCAGCTCCAAGGGTCGCCCCGTCTGAATGGTTTGCACGGGCGCATGCTGCTCTCCAGCCTTACTTACCCCACATCGTGGACAGGCTCGGCAGACCTCTTCCGCCAACGCCTTGGCGCCAGGTACGCAGTACTGCCTGCGTAGCCATTGATGGGTCTTGGCCGCCCCGAGATGAGCGCCTTTTTCATGGGCTTCCAGTACCAAGTCCCGCGCCATGGACTCAGGCACCACCACCTGCCATACAGGACGGAGCTCTTGCTCCAGGTAGGCTCGGCGAACTAGCACCCCTTCCCTCACTGCCAGTTGATCCCATCTGTGCAATAGCCGTCGTCCGGCTATGGACAGTCGACGCCGTTCTTCACTAGAGGGCCAATGTCCCTGTTGCTTCCATCGGCGGACACACCGCAATGGAGCATCCTGAGCCTGCCGTTCGGCCCAATCTACGGTCGTCTTGGGCACACTCAGAGCACAAACAGGAGATGTCAACTGGGTCAGATCCGGGATCTCCTCCCCTTCTCTGTCCTCATCACTAGGCCCCTCCGGCCCTTGCAGGGGATAACGGGACAACGCATCCGCATTTCCATTAGCCTTTCCGGGTCGATACCGGATCTTATATCCGAACTTGGCCAACCGAGCCATCCAGCGCTGTTCCAGCGCCCCTAACTTGGCCGTGCCCAAGTAGGCCAAGGGATTGTGATCGGTCACTATGTCGAACTCAGCGCCGGTCAAGTATTCCGTGAACTTTTCGGTTACTGCCCAAACCACTGCTAACAACTCCAGCTTAAAGGCACTGTAATTATCGGGGTTTCTTTCTGAATCCCGCAGGCTCCGGCTTCCGTAGGCAATGACCCGTTCTTTGCCGTCTTGGACTTGTGCTAGCACGGCCCCCAGGCCCTTGAGACTTCCATCAGTATACAGAACGAAGGGCTTTTCGAAGTCAGCGTACGCCAGCACTGGAGCCGTCGTCAGGTCTTCTTTGAGCGTCGTGAACGCCTTTTCCTGAGCGTCTCCCCAGGCTATGGCTTGATTCTTAGCCGTAGTGGCAACGCCCCTCAATAATTCGTGTAGCGGGCCAGCCACCTTCGCGAAGTCTTTGATGAATCTCCGATAGTAGCCCACTAACCCCAGAAATGCTCTCAGTTCCGTCACCGTTCGAGGGATCTTCCAGTCCAACACCGCAGAAACCTTATCCGGAGTGGGGCTCACCCCATCCCGGGACACAATATGTCCCAGGTATTCCAACCGAGATTTCAGAAGATGACACTTTCGCGGCTTCAACTTCAGGCCGAACTTCTCCAAGCGCTGTAGGACGACGTCAAGTCGATCCAGATGTTCCTTGACCGTGGGAGCGAAGATGATGATATCATCCAAATAGATCAGGAGAGCGTCGAAGTTCAGGTTTCCCAGACATCTCTCCATTAACCGTTGGAAGGTGGCGGGAGCATTAGTGAGCCCAAACGGCATCCTACAGAACTCAAACAGACCCATTGGTGTGATGAAGGCCGTCTTCTGCCGGTCCTCTGCCGCCACTGGTACTTGCCAGTATCCGCTGGCAAGATCCAGAGTGGAGAAATATCTCGCCTTTCCTAGCGCAGCTAGCGATTCCTCAATCCTGGGCAATGGATACGCGTCGCGGACAGTACAACTATTCAACCGCCGATAGTCCACACAGAACCTGATAGCGCCATCTTTCTTCCGTACTAAGACGATAGGAGCTGCCCACGGGCTCTTACTTTCGGTAATCACGTGGCTATCCAACATCTGCCTAATCATCAGCTTGACCTCTTGGTACAACTTGGGCGGGATTGGCCGATATCTCTCCCTAATGGGCAGACTGTCTCCGGTACGGATATTATGTTCCAGTTCCTCCGTGTACCCAAAATCCTCTTCACTTCGGGAGAACACTTTCTGTCTGGCCCACAATATCTGCTGTAAACGGGTAACATCTCGAGGCTCGATCCCTTCCAAGGAAACATCCATTTGTTCCAAAATGGTGTTGCCGTTCCACTCGCGGGACAGGCTATCGTCACCCTCCACCTGGACCGCCAGGCCCCCTTGTTGTCCTGACGCGGGTTTGAGAAGTATCTGCCGGTCATCTCCAATCTGTTCTGCTTCTACGGCGATAACTCGAGCGACAGTCGTACCAGGCCCCATCGTCTGAGTATGGTCCTGCACATTACATAACCGCACGGGTACCCTTCCTCGATGTACCCTGGCCAACGCACGGGCTACAAGAGGTCCTTCCGCCGTTCGTTCCGGACTGACCGGTTCCACCAACACCACTCTTCCCTCTAATCTCCGGTTTGTCCTCACTTCCATATATTGCAGCACCTCCTGACCAGGGGGTACTTCGACCGTCTGTCGATAGTTGGTCCGTAGGTAGCCAAGGAGCTCCAGTCCCGACTCAGTTGGTTCTTCATCACACCGTCGTACCATTCTCTGGAAAACCTGCTGCACGGGCCGGGGTACGTCCAACTCTCTCCAGTATCGAGCCCCTTTGGCGTGGAATAAGGCCTGATCCAAATTTTGTAGGGCGTTCATCCCCAGGATCACCGGGCCATGACGAAGCTCTTTTCCACCAACCACCAGAATGCCCTTCTTTCCCAAGGTCTGTCCGCATACTTCAATTTCCAACCAGACTACTCCCACGACAGGGATGGGCAAATTGTTGGCGGCGGTCAGCTTAATCCACGTTTGGGCCCGGCTCTTCTGCAGGTGAGCGTAGTTTTCCAGGAAACACCGCTCCGACATAGTGGTCACCTGAGACCCCGTATCCAGCAGACACTGTTGTGGTTTACCCCCTAACGTGGCTACTACGGTAGGGCACTCCCCCACCAAATCAGCAGAGTTGGTGAAGTTGGGGTTTGCCCCCATCTCCCCCGCGGGTGGCCCCTTCACCGCGAGGGACTCTAGTTTAACGGTGCCTGGTTTGGAGGTTCGGGACAGTTTCGGGCATAATGTCCCACGCGTTGGCATCTCCAGCAGCGAACGCCTGGTCTTGGGCCCTGCTGGGACCTGGGGGCGCTTCGCCGTTCCTCCATAGGTCCCCCTTCACTTCGGCGATCCCTCGGCCGACGGACTTCCTGCCGCAGTTGGGCGACTTCTTCCTTTATGGCTAAGAGAGCTTCCTTTAGATCTTTCACACAACTCTCCAACGGTTGGGCCTCTGCTTCGGACGGGCTACTGGTGAGCAGGACTTGCTGGGGCGCTACCGCATAAGGCCCGTAGTGATCATCTCTGTCCCGGGACACAGCCTCCGCTTGTATTTCCTGGAACGCCAGGTGAGGTTGGTCCCGCACCTTGTCCAGTAGAATGTGCCGGAGTGGCACGTTCCAGAGCCCCAGGGCAAATTGGTCTCGCAGTAGCACATCCGAGTCTCCCATGGCGGCCGATCCCCGTGGGTCTCTCTGCCAGAGTTCTCCCGCCAATTCTAGGAGAGCGTTGCCAAACTGGGTTAGACTCTCGTCTTCTCTCTGCACACGCCCGAAGAACCTCTTCCTCAGAACTGCCGCAGAGGAGGTGTCACCGTACAATCCTCCCAAGATTTTGAAGATGGCGTCCAGGGTGTCCCTATCTGATTTGGGTCGAAGAAGAACCGTCTTCCTGGCATCCCCTTCCAGGGCGTTCAGAGCCAGCTCCACCTTCATGGCACCGGTGATATGATACAACCGGGCAGTGCCATGCAGCCGTTCCTGCCAGTCGGCGAAAGCAAGATTCTTTCCATCGAACTTCGGCAGGTGGGACAACGCGGCACCCACAGCCATCACATTAGGCGGGTTGCGCTCGGGGGAAGGCGTGGTTGGTCGTGAATCCGTCATCACGAACGCGGATCCTGCCGACTACGCCAAAATGTAAGGTCCCTAAAGGAGATGTGCCTCACAGGGCGACTACCTCCTAATACCTCCGAATTTACCACGATCCGCGTGGATGACTGGATCCCACCTCGGTCCCGGTTTGGGTTTTCTCCGGACGCCCGCAAGTAACGCCTAAGAGGGAAACACACAGTTAAACCGAGTCTACCAAGTAAGGGCTGTCCGAGACTACGGCAAAGGACAAGGACACGGTCAGTCCAAGCTCCTTGCCGCCTCCTCACTTTGTTCTTGCCAAGACGCGGGGGACTACAGGCACTGAAGGCCAAGACTAATCCGAGGACTAATCCCGCCTCAAGTGCCTCACACACCTGCCGGTGAGAGCCTAACCGAAAGGAGGAATCGAGCGTGATACTCACCGGGACACTCCCACTTCCGATCCGGTTCTCCTGCACCTTCCCGACTCCTGCGGATGACAAGACACACAGCCTCCCTCTACGCTCTCCGTGAACTAAGATGGCACCCACAAACTGGACTAGCTACAACGGCGACCCGACCCTAACAACGTTCTAATGGTCGGCAACGCAACTACGTCAAACACTAGGACTAACTAAATGTGGTGCACTAACGGAACTACTAGTTACACGCTACGGGGAACACCAGCCGGTGTTCACAGCCTAAACCGGAGGGCGGTTCCTAACCCCCTCACCCAGGTCTTACCAAGAAGCTGCCTTCTTGCTATGGAGTCACACACAGGCCCTAAGTACGGGTTCTTTAAGCCCGGCTGAGGCTCAGTAAAACAGCACACTAACCCGCGGGCCGACTGCCGCACGGAACAGCCGATCGAACTGAACCGCCCGACTGCCTGTACTCGGGTATCTCACACGTGTCCCTACGTCCGGAACCACAGGTCCACCTGCACGGAACCGGCCTTGAGGACCCTTGATCAGAACCACGGCCGCCCCTGGAACTGCCTCAAGGTGTGCTGTACTGCCACCAACTCACTCAGCCACCCCCCTCTGGGTACCAGTGTGACCCCGGGGACCTAAGGGACAGGAAAACTACATGTGTTCTCCCCTGACTATGTGTATGCTGGTACTTACACTTGTCCCCCACAGCACGGGTTAGCACAGGAAAACCACAGGAAACAAGAGCCTACCTTTAATGGGGGCCTGACGTCTTGCCCCTGGACACAGTTAGAAAGCACACCAAAATACTGTAATGTAAACTACACTCGCCACACAGACAGAATAAATAGATACAGTATACAGTACCTTGCCCGCTACTTACCCGAACACACCGCTGCTAGCCAACCAGCAGGTTGCTACAGCACCACAGGAGCCTACGCTCGACCGTACCTCCTAACCACGTGTGCTCACCTCACACAGGACCGCGCCTACTCTCACGAGGCTCCCACACCTCTACCTCACACCACCAGGGCCTTATGCCCTATACACCATGGGTCTCTGCCCAGCTACACACAGAGCCTTCTGCTCTGTTTCCTGGGCCTCAGCCCCCTCTCTACCTCAGGGCTCTGAGCCCACTCACTAGGGCCTTATGCCCTACTACCTAGGGGGTCCTAGCCCCTGCCTGAGGCCTGTGGCCTCTCTAACTAACTGAGGGCCTTGTGCCCTTAATAACCTACAGGCTACCAGCCTCTAACCAGGCCCTCTGGCCTTCCTATGGCCTCTAGGCCCCTAACTACCTAAGGGCCTTGTGCCCTTGTACACCTGGGGCTCTGAGTCCCCCTCTCTAACTAACAGGGGCTTGTCCCCTTTATATCAGTATACTAATGGCCTACTGGCCCACTACTTCGTTGGGGCCTAGTGCCCAGGTCCCTGGGCCTTGTGCCCCTACTTTAGAGTGCCAACGGGCCTTGTGCCCGACTTTATTATATGTACTGCGGGCGTGGGCCCGGGAGAGGAGTTGCCTGGCAAGGCCTTACCTGGGGCTGTCTTCGGGGAGCTTCTCCTGGACTCCTTCCCCGCCTGCCGCTGCTTCTCTGCTCTGCCGCCGGCTTCTGCTCTTGATCCCGCCGGTCTTCAGGCAGCAGAGGCGCTCTTAGCCCTAACAAGGGCTCTCTGCCGCCACTGCTGGTCTCCGCTGTCTTCTGTTCTTGATCCCGCCGGTCTTCAGGCAGCAGAGGCGCTCTTAGCCCTAACAAGGGCTCTCTGCCGCCACTGCTGGTCTCCGCTGGCTTCTCTTCTGGTCTTGATCCCGCAGCCCTCCGCGACACGTCCTCTTCTGACTCTCTCCGCCGTCGAACTGAACATGGCGGCGCGCGCGCCGACTTAAATAGTCGGCGCCGCGCTAGCGTCATCACGTAGCGTCGACGCGACGCCACGTGATGACATGGCGGGCCCGGATTGGTCCGTCGCCATGTTTCTTTTTGAAATGGCCGGGAGGTGAGCCCTGATTGGCTCACCGTCCCGGCTGAACGGAGGGGACCGCCGCCCGAGGGATGACGACGGCCCCGGACAGGTAAGTCCTCTACACTAGCACATGATTTTGGCAGATGTTATCGCTTTTAAACACACCTTAATCCACCTGCACAATTCTTAATTATATAAATTGCAGCACAATAGTTGGCACAGTTGCTCACCAGGTGTTGCTGGGTGCAGTAGTTCCACACATACTAATATACACTTAGCAGTCACTCGCGGGTACCAGCAAACAAAGGACACAAATCAGATGTTCTTGTACTAAATCCACAAGGATTAACAACATCCCACTATCCAGGGATTCTCCTCTGTGTCTCATTATGTGGGGGCACTTTTCAAGGGGGCTCCTCTCCCACTCCCTGTGGTTTATAGGGTCATCTGTCAGCCAATCCATGCCTCCTATCAGGCAATTTCTCTCCAAAGGTTTTCCTCTCTCTTGGCACTTTGCTTGTTGGGGACTCTTGTCTACACTTTAATGGCCACTTTCATGCACCCATTCTCATTGGTCTACAGACTATTCAATCTCCAAACCCTGCAATAAAAATATGTCCAATTAGCAAATGAAGGACATCACTTCATCATCATCATTTATTTATTTATGTAGCGCCACTAATTCCGCAGCGCTGTACAGAGAACTCACTCACATCAGTCCCTGCTCCATTGTGGCTTACAGTCTAAATTCCCTAACATACACACATACAGACACACAGACTAGGGTCAATTTGTTAGCAGCCAATTAACCTACCAGTATGTTTTTGGAGAGTGGGAGGAAACCCACGCAAACACAGGGAGAACATACAAACTCCACACAGATAAGGTCATGGTCGGGAATTGAACTCATGACCTCTGTGCTGTCAGGCAAACATGCTAACCTCTAAGATATTATTTTATTTATATTGCACCATATCATATTGTGCAGTGCTGTACCGAAAATATATCATAATAGTTCATGGTCAGGAATTGAACTCATCATGACCCCAGTTCTGTGAGGCAGAAGCGCTAACCACTGAGCCACCGTGCTGCCCCAAACCCACAGAGAACATACAAACTCCTCACAGATAAAGTCATGGTCGGGAATTGAACTCATGACCCCAGTGCTGTAAGGCAGAAGCGCTAACCACTGAGCCACCGTGCTGCTCCACTTCAATGCCACTTTTTGTTTGAATGGATCATATTGTATTATTATGCAGAATGGACATGTTTCTATTAAAAAAAATGGATAGACATACAGGAAACAAATATTGTACAGAACTCTGTGGAAATGATGAACTATCTTCTCCAATGGATGGGCTGGTGCTTCATGAAAGGCATATGTTGGAAGATGCTGAGCTGAGGAACTTCTACGTGGGCGGGGCTTAATCTGACAGAAGGCGTGTCTATGCAGATCAGGGGGGCGCGGCCAGGTGACGCGCGGTGCGGGGAAGCAGCTGTGTGCAGAGGAGAGTGCAGTGCGTCCGGGGAGACCGGAGACACCGTACAGCCGCCTCCAGCTCCACAGCAGGGATGGCTGACCCCGCAGGGTGCGAGGTGGAGGACAACGCCACCCCCTTCGCCAGGAAGGGGGCTCTACGGCAGAAGAACGTGCATGAGGTGAAGGACCACAAGTTCACTGCGCGCTTCTTCAAGCAGCCCACCTTCTGCAGCCACTGCACCGACTTCATCTGGTGAGAGTGGGCACCGACCCGGGCATGCTGGGGGGGGACACTGCCTGCTTTATGTACCTGTGACTGCTGCAATCAACCTGTCCTCTGCACCCCTCACTCTGTTTAATGTCACTTTCATTAATTAGATGTTGTGCTGCTCATTTGCAATCAACCCTCCTAGTTCTGCTTCTCCCTTACATCCACATGTTTCATTTGCTTTGCACTTCTTCATGCTAAACTATGTACTTTTAACTGGAACCCATGTATGTCATATTGCATTTGCTAGTTGCACAATGAAGGGGGTGCATAAAAGACTACTTTCCCCCCTTCTGTGTGACCATTGTGATCACACCTACTGCATATTTATTTATTGGGGTGCAGTAAACAGTTATTGCTAGGACTGCAGGCAGGGCCATCTTTTGCATTGGGCACGATGGGCAGCTGCCCGGGGGCCCCACGTGCAAGGGGGCCTCATAGGCACGGCTCTTAATGAGAATAAATAATCCTGCAAAAGAAAAAAACCTGCAACAAAAACCTACAAGGGTCACTGAGCAAGTACATCTATCTATCTATCTATATCTGTATCTGTATATATCTATATCTAGGGGCCCCCGTGCACTGCTTTGCCCGGAGGCCCATAATGTTGTTAAGATGGCCCTGACTGCAGGGGTCTGCACTGCAGCCACATGGTGATAGAGGGGTTATGTGAGAGGCTATAGCAAGCCAGCAATTCTGCAGTCAGTGACAGTGTTAATCACACTCATGCAAGTGAGTATCTAACTGATAACATCAGGTTCCTGGTGCAAACACACACACAGGAAACTATCATGAGATTGCACTGTGTTTTAAAAAAAAAACCCAAAAAAAACAGAAACCAAAAAAAAAAAGAAAAAAAAAAGCAGATGCTCCTAGGTTTCATTGTCACCCGTCATTGACATTGCTGCTGGGAGACTTTATCACATAACCTCCTCTTCCCCCCCCCTATAGTGCTGAGGAAGCTGCAGTGTAGTTGACAGACATAAAGATGTGAATGAATGGTGTTTGGGGGGGAAATAGCAGGGACTGCATCAGTAATCCAGCCATTGTTGTTTGAGCAGAGGATTTGTACAAGTCTGGCAGTCCATTGCAGCTTGAGATTATTAAGGGAGGCATCTAATTACTAACGGAGTCCAGATGAATGGGAATGTCCCTTATAATGACAGTGGCTCCGTGAGAATTACTCTGCACAATGAGACAACTTGTATCTTTTGCCAAGCTGTTTGTTGCTGAGACACAACTCCTAAAATACACAGGTCACCAATGATGAGGGTTGTTGTTCCGCAACCTCTGCACTAGCACCGTTGTATTATATTGTCATCGTTTTCATGTAGTTGACAGGATGACTCGGGTCTTGCTCTGCAATGCAGACCCTTGTGTTACGAGCAAACAGCTCAAGGAAGTTGTAGAAGTGAACCACAATATAATCTGCAGAACTAGACATTGCTGTGCTTGTGTGGTTTTTAGGGTTTAGTTTTTTCTTCAGTATCCACTTTGCTCCATTCAAGGGACTCCAGGGCCCATACAACGGGCTTTTACACTTGTTCGCTGGCTTCCTGCCCTCACTTTGTAGCTGCTGCTGCAGTAGATGCTTCTTTTGCTGTGTTTTTTCCTTGAGTGGTATCTTCTTTTTAACAGTAACTGATCTGTACATGTTTTCTTCGTGTCTCTGCCTGCAATGTTTTGTCTCAATTACAGCTTAGTACTGTGTTATCATTCCTACGACATGGCTGTGGTCAGGGTGTCACTAAGGGCTCAGTCACATATATGTGGGGGCAATAATGGGTAGAAACCAATGTGTTTTAATGAGGGTCTATCAGGATCAGCAATAATATTTTAACTCCTGAGCTGATGCACTGAAAGTAGTGAAATTGGATGTAGTGGAATGTTTAGTGTGTTTGTGTATCATTGCCATGATGGATAGTTCTGTCTGTCTTTTTGATGCCGTGCATATGTCTGTGTGATGTTATGTCTGTCTGTATTACATTTGCAGTTTGTTTTGTTGTAGAGGTGTTTATTCAGTACTTCTATTAAGTGAATGAGTGTCACTCATAAAGGGTCTGCCTATATACCTTTTATCTACAATGAATGGCTGCCCCAAATTGCTAGCAATAAATCTTTAACGTTAAATACATATTACACCATTGTAGTGGATGGTGAACTTTGCATGCAGGCTTCATAACAGTGCAACAAGTAGAGAGCCATTGGTTTTGTCTCGGTCTATAATCCCCAGTCTCCTTCCTGTTAGTCTTATTTATATCTGACAATCTTCTCTCAGTACATTGTCTTGGGGCATGTCCTAGTGGGAGGGGGTGGGCATGACCTCTTTATGGAGAGGGCATGATGCCAGTCAGAAAGTCAATAAATGCTGCAAACTTAAATCCTTACGTTTGTCGTAGCCTGTACGCAGGGGCAGACCTAGACCTTTTTTTTAGTCTGATTGGTGGGCTCACCTGCTCCTTTGCTCTGATTGGACACAGTGCGTGAGAAACAGGCAGAAGATGATACCCTGCTTCTCTGATTGTGTTTAAAACATAATCTGAGCAGCCGGCAGGATCTAATGCTGTGCAAATGTATCTAGAGTACAGCTTGGGAGGGGAGATTGCCCCAATTGTCCCCCCTCTGGATCTGTCGCTTGTACAAAGCAAAGTCATAAAACTGTGTCTAGCGTATGCTTTCTCCTGTACTTGGCACAATTAAGCAAAGGACATTTAGGACTAATTGAAGTAAAATGATTTTTTGGATGTTCGTCGGAATAAATCACTACCACCAAGTCGTTAAAATATAAGCGGCTTGCTTGGCCCGGAATGTGGCGCTGAGCCTGCGTGACTTGGAAAGTGGCACTGTGCCTGCGTGTATGTGTGTGCCTGGAATGTGGCGCTGTGCCTGAGTGTGGCCCGGAATGTGGCGCTGTGCATGCCTGTGGCAGTGTGGCCCGGAATGTGGCGCTGTGCATGCCTGTGGCAGTGTGGCCCGGAATGTGGCGCTGAGCCTGCGCGTGGCCCGGAATGTGGCGCTGTGCATGCCCGTGGCAGTGTGGGCAGGAATGTGGCGCTGTGTGTGCCTGTGGCAGTGTAGAATGCGGAGCTGTTCCTGCGCGTTTCGCTGTGCATGCCTGTGGCAGTGTAGAATGTGGAGCTGTTCCTGCGCGTTTCGCTGTGCATGCCTGTGGCAGTGTAGAATGTGCCACTGTGCATGCCTGTGGCTGTGTGGCCCAGAACGTGGCGCTGTGTTTCCTTACAGCGATCATATTGTCTTCATTTTTACTTAAAATGAATGGGTCAGTGTGTTTGGTCTATGAAAAGCTCACAATTGTACATCTAGAAAGGGTTTGCTGTGTTGACCTGTACATGCAGCCATGACTGTGTTATTTATTTATTTTTATTATGTTATAATGCTTAAGATGCAATAAATTTGATACTATACACCACACACTGCTGCAGGAAGTGTGTTATTTTATAAGAACATGCAGTGTTTTGTTCAGTGATGTGACACTTTTTTTTTTGTGTGTGTGTCTTTGTTTTGCAGGGGTTTCGGCAAGCAGGGATTCCAGTGTCAAGGTTAGTTTTTCCCTTCTACCACCTTGCGAGTATTTCTGCTGGATGTGTAAGGGGGCAGTAAAATGTTCCCTTTTGCTGAGCTGCCAGTCTGTGATTTATTGACATATTCCTGTGGTTGTGTAGAGAGGCATCTCCTTGCGAGGGAATCTCCTGCTGCTTGTAATTATGTAATAGATAATGATGTTAAAAAAAGGCTCTCGGAACTAGACTATTCTATATCCAACCACCGGACAAGCTGCATGTGGCATTGTGATTGCTGTTTAACGTGCCTACAAAACACAAGGCAAGGGAGAATTATTTTGAGCGTAAATTTTTTTTATTTATTGATAATCACCTGATTTTAATCCTCCATACTAATGCTGTCCAGCCTTGTGAGAATCGCTCTCCAGAGAATGTGAATCTCGGCATGACTGTCAGTCAAAGTGATTGAAATATTGACTTTAGCACTATTTAAAAAGAGAGATCCTATATCAACCAGACATTTCCATACATAGAATCCAATTTTATAACCCTATAGGCTATGTGCTCTGGCGTATATTTTGGGGAAGAGAGCGATTTGCATATTTAAGCTATTTTTACTTTCTCCTGCGGGTTAAAAGCTAGTTAATAGCTTACTGGTTAAAGAGTTGAAATGTGGGTTTTAATGGGGTTGTACCTAGCAGTGTATACTGGATCAATCGTCTTGATAGTGATTGACTGACAGATTTTTTTGAAGGGGCGCTACCTGATTATTCCCAAGCTGTTCACACCCAATCATGTGCTGCGCACCCAATGTGGTGCAGGAAACTCCACTGAATGCTCGACTCTCTTAAATTCTCCATCAGCTGATCACTGTCAAAACCATTGATCCTATACCAGAAACCCTAAGGGGCATATTCAATTAGCCACGTTACTTGCAAAAGTAACGTGGCGTTAAAGGTATTACGGTAATTCTAACCCGGATTTCAGCTGCGAGCAGAAAGCTGGCGTTAAAGGTACCGTAATAACTGTAATAGTTACTTTTGACAGTAATGCGGCCAATTGAATATGCTCCTTAAAGTCATCAATATCTGTATAATCCATTTTAAACAAGATGTGTTTTATGTCAGGTACAGGAAGCCTTGAGTGTGACTCGAGTGAGGTAAACGAACATTTGTAGGTTTGTGTTAAAAGTGCTCATTTAAAGAGCCTGTCTCCTATATTCATAGTAGAAGCAGCCATTTTGGGGCTACCAAATCTCTGACATCACTGAGAAAGGCTTATTTTAGCAAGCAGCTTTCTGCACTGAATATTGTTTATATGTGCAGTAATATAAGCTTAATGTCATATATACAGACAGTTTCCTCTAAGCTAATTCTTCTCCGATAGAATAAAACAAAATCTAACCTCAACAAACTTTTTTTATCAATTTTTTTTTTCTGGCGGGACTATTGTTGATAGAGTCTAAAATATATCTCAAAAGTTTTACTTGTTTAAGGAATTTGTGATCTGGTCCCACCAGAGAGTAATGAAAGGAGTCATGTTTCATGAAAATGACCTCTGTGGTTTTCAGGCAAACCATCAACATTTGATCAATGGTTTTTGGGCTGATTACTTCTGGGGAAAAAAACAAAAACATTTGTTTTTACTGCTTTGGTTTATAGTGGCAATTATGTAAAAATAAAATAAAAATACCAGCACAAACAGTTTTGGAAGGAATCCAGCCCTCGATGTGTCATTAAAACGAGGCATTTGAATAATTTGGGGATTTTGCTAAGTTTAGAGAGAGACCCAGATAGCAGCTTCCAGTCGTCAAATGCTGAGAAATTTCACCTCAGATAATTTTTTTTTTTTTTAAACACACAGATTTATTTACTAGAAAATGTGTGGTAATTAGCTTTAATTGTTCAAGTGAAATTAGACAATTAAAGCAAATGACTGGTTGCTATGGGTTACTGAATGAAATTGAAAATGCCTGTGTGAGTTATGGTTCTCATTTCTAAGAGATCTGTAAAGTTGTAGCTGTCATACATGAAATGTGTTTATATCATGTTCCTCTTAGAGATGGGAAAACACAGCTCTGATCTATTAAAAAAATAAAATAAAAAAAATAAAAAATATATATATATATATATATATATATATATATATATATATTATATATATTTTGAGTAAGATTATCTTTCGGCTGAATCCTTGTTTATAAAGAGAATGTTTCAAGTCCTGAGTCTGGGCTTTCTTTTCCCTCAACCCTTAATCTAGAGTTAGGGCCAGACATTGCTGCCATCATAATACGCAAAAATATCCAACCTGTACTGTAGAAGAACAGCCGCTAAACTTTTTGGCTTGGCTGCAGCTGTGCGCAGTGTATTCATTTAAATGTCCTTGAGATCTAGATAAAGGACCATTGCCAGCATCGAGGGGGAAATTCCTCAGGGATGGCAAAAATCCTGGGTTTTATACCCTCACTGTGCTGCCACAAGAGGAGAGGATGAATATATTAGTTCATATGACCAATGTTTTCTTTGGTCAGACTAGTGACATAATTGAGACACAAGGCACAAAGTGTCTCGTGCCTCGATGATGCCTAGTGAATTGGTAGGACGCATCAGCCCATGAAATGGCCGCCTCCGCTGTGTCTAGGCAGCGTTTATATCAGTGATGGCTAACCTGTGACACTCCAGGTGTTGTGAAACTACAAGCCCCAGCATGCTTTGCCAGCTATCAGCTAGTTTTCTACTGGCAAAGCATGATGGACCTTCTAGTTTCACAACACCCGGAGTGTCACAGGTTAGCCATCACTGGTTTATATTATCCTTCTCTTAGCTTGTTTGCTGCACAATCTTAGTTTTTTATGCGTGTTTCCTCTTGCCATGCATTGGCCAATTGGAGGGTAGTGCATATATCCACTACCCATGTGTAAAAATACACTTCCTCATATGTTCCCCTGCACCTCTCCTCCTCCAGGACAGGGAAATGCCTCTGTGTGGTTTAGTACTGCGGTGCCTTTTGTGTTAAGGTCTCGTCTCTCTGTCTACCTGTGAGAAAAGCTTGTTTACGTACATTGAATTATGTGATGTGGGTCCTAAGCAAAAATTGAGCAATCCTGGCACGATCCAACCTGCATGTTACTGTGTCTCTGCTAATGCCAGGCTACTGATGGGTATCAGATGGGCTCCTCTGATAGGAATGTGGGTTGGTTTAACCCTTGCTGTCCTGAGAGAGAGACAGACCAATATCCTGCAGTGTTACAGTCTGCTTAGAGCACATATGCTTCTGAGCTTGTTAGGAGGGTGTAGGGTAATCATTTCTTCATAAATGCAGATGGCGGATTTAATGGAAATCGCTGAGCAAGAGGGTTCATGGTCTGCAAGCTCTACTGGATGCTGCCGGTGACATGAGGATATATACTGTAGGTAGTATGATGGCATCCGCGCAGGGATTATCCAATAGGCTAACTAGGTGGCAACCTGGGGCGCTAGGCTTGATGAGGGTACAAAATTTACACTTTTAAAAAGCCAAGTGGAGAGGAGTTTCCAATACAGGGGAACATAAACATTTTTTGTGGGAAGGAATCTGGATTTTAAATTAGACTGGACCATTTTCACCTAATGCGTGTTATTATGATGTATAATTGATGGAATATCACATATGCTATAGTAACTACAACTAGGGATACACTATACCAGTGTTGGCTAACCTGTGACACTCCAGGTGTTGTGAAACTACAAGTCCCAGCATGCTTTGCCAATATATAGCAGCTTATTGCTGGAAGGGTATGCTGGGACTTGTAGTTTCACAACACCTGGAGTGTCACAGGTTAGCCAACACTGCGCTATACAGATAATTAAAAGCAATATAGACATATATACTTGTGACATGTTGCACCTGATGATACATTTTCTAGTGTTGACCAGGTCTCCTACTAGTGTGATTATCCATCTCGGGTACAGATTTCTATTTGTGGGTAACTCGTGCTACCTCTTCCCTTGTCCTGAATGTACGTCTTCCAGCATGGTTGTCTAAGCGAGCAGGTTAGGAGAAACCCGCGTAATGTGGCTTACAATCTAGAATGGCCAAGGCTGTTGTGTGTAAGCTTTAGATGTCACACTGGTTTAGGAGGGGCCCTCTTCTTAATGTTTGCCACAAACTACACCGACCCATCAAGATAACACTAGAAAGAGATAACGCGCTGCTGTCTGTTGACTCAGAGATTGTCAGAAGTTTTCAACATGCCACAAATATCCGTTCATAAGGAAGTAACCAGCGCATCATGAGATGCATTAAGACAGTTTACAGAAGGGCCTTAAGTGAATGCAGCCCTGTAGTTCCAGTTATCACAGGGGGATTGTGGTGGTGATAGATTGCACAGAAGTGTCTGAACTACACTCCCCTGGCAGCGTTTCAGGAGTTGGCCGTTCCAGAGAGCACCGACACGCGGCACTTAGTCTCCCAGAACCGCTGCACCTGTTCTGTTGAGCTGAGTAATCAGATGCCATCTTGCTGGAGACTTCTTCCTGGTGCATAGAAAGGATAGCGGATAGCAAGGATAAAGAGGGAGAAGTGAATGGTAGTGTGAATCACAGGAACGTGGCACAGTAGGAAAGGAGTATGAATGATAAGCGGATAATCATGGACATGGTGCAGTAGATCACCTACAATGTCATATCCAAGTACTAATCATGGGAGTATCCAGTTTATCTGTGATAGCCAGCTCTGCTCTCATGCTGTCCTGTTACTTTATGCTACTGATCTCTATCTGTGCTCTAACCCTGTTTGTCTTCTCTTATATGTCAGCCATAGTATTCCAACCTCTCCCCCCAGTTCATGTACTCTCCTCCCTGCTCTGATCAGGTCCTCCCTCCCTCCAGTTCATCTACTTTCCTATCTCTGCTCAGGCTCCGGTCAGGTCCTCCCTCCAGTTCATGTACTCTCCTCTCCCTGCTCCGCTCAGGTCCTCCCTCCAGTTCATGTACTCTCCTCTCCATGCTCAGGTCCTTCCTCCAGTTCATGTACTCTCCTCTCCCTGCTCCGGTCAGGTCCTCCCTCCAGTTCATGTATTCTCCTCTCCCTGCTCTGCTCAGGTCCTCCCTCCAGTTCCTGTACTCACCTCTCCCTGCTCCGCTCAGGTCCTCCCTCCAGTTCCTGTACTCTCCCTGCTCCGGTCAAGTCCTCCCTCCAGTTCATGTATTCTCCTCTCCCTGCTCTGCTCAGGTCCTCCCTCCAGTTCCTGTACTCTCCCTGCTCCGCTCAGGTCCTCCCTCCAGTTCCTGTACTCTCCCTGCTCCGGTCAGGTCCTCCCTCCAGTTCCTGTACTCTCCCTGCTCCGGTCAAGTCCTCCCTCCAGTTCATGTACTCGCCTCTCCCTGCTCCGGTCAAGTCCTCCCTCCAGTTCATGTACTCGCCTCTCCCTGCTCCGGTCAAGTCCTCCCTCCAGTTCATGTACTCGCCTCTCCCTGCTCCGGTCAAGTCCTCCCTCCAGTTCATGTACTCGCCTCTCCCTGCTCCGGTCAAGTCCTCCCTCCAGTTCATGTACTCGCCTCTCCCTGCTCCGGTCAAGTCCTCCCTCCAGTTCATGTACTCGCCTCTCCCTGCTCCGGTCAAGTCCTCCCTCCAGTTCATGTACTCGCCTCTCCCTGCTCCGGTCAAGTCCTCCCTCCAGTTCATGTACTCGCCTCTCCCTGCTCCGGTCAAGTCCTCCCTCCAGTTCATGTACTCTCCTCTTCCTGCTCCGCTCAGGTCCTCCCTCCAGTTCATGTACTCTCCTCTCCCTGCTCCGGTCAGGTCCTCCCTCCAGTTCATGTACTCTCCTCTCCCTGCTCAGGCTCTGGTCGTCTCCTCTTTGAACATTCTGCTTTGGTTTCCACCTCTTAGAAAGCTCTGATCAGGGAAACCAATCTCATAACTTGTACTACGTCCATAGACTCTTTGGTCTGTCCTTTCTAGGTTCCCTCCAACGTGCTAGTCTCCAGTCTGCCCCTGCTATCTGCTGCCAGCTTCCTGTTTCCCCCCATCATCCACATATTCAGATTTAGGTGTCCCTAACTTTTTTTTCTTTTAAGTTGTTAGCAAATAAAGACACATCGTTATTTTCCCGTATATTTACAGTTTTACATCACCAGCTGTGTCTCCCTAATTTCTGATGTCACAACTGTAAAAGGATGTGGAGATAATTACTGGGGAGTTGGGAAGTAGTACGAGATCTTGATGAGTATTTAATTAACCCTTACACCTCAAGCATGAGTGGGAATGTGGCTGATATCCGGAGCGGTTATGTTCAAGAAAATCTGGGACACCTCTCCCCTGTCTCTTGGTCTTATCCACAAAATGTAACCTGTTGTGGATCAAATGTAATAAAACAATTACGTAAACCTTTCCAGCAGCAACAAGAACGGGACTTTTCTTTGGAAAAGAAGAAAACGTACAGATGGCACCATAATTATGTAGGTTTGGCACCCCGATGGCTTGTTCATGTAAATATTCCAAAACTACAGTAGTGATCAGAGACAACAGATAATTCATTGTGAAATGAGTGTATCTTATCAATTAGGAATTCAGTCACAGAAACTATAACTTTTACGTTAAGTAAACTGGTTAAAGCACTTGTTCTGATACTGCCGGTTGGTGTATGCTTTGTTTTACTAATGTGATTTATTACCTCCCCCCACTCCCCCTCGGCTTTGTGGAAATTGT
Organism: Mixophyes fleayi; assembly: GCF_038048845.1. Classification (NCBI taxonomy): domain Eukaryota; kingdom Metazoa; phylum Chordata; class Amphibia; order Anura; family Limnodynastidae; genus Mixophyes; species Mixophyes fleayi. The sequence goes on from NC_134408.1 coordinate 23,305,044, forward strand.
AAAATTGAAATACCAGTAAGAAACAGATTTGTGGAAGGGCTTCTACTTTTATACCTACTCAGGGCCGGACTGGGACTAAAAAATCAGCCCTGGCATTTAAGGTACACAGGCCCAGCTCAGTTCCAGTAGGGAAAAAAATATGTGCCGCCGAACAGGGCGTGACCTTATTGTGTTGTGGGTGTGGCCAACATGGGGCATTGATACATACATTATAATTATACATTACATTTATTATTTTAGACAAATACACAGGTACTACTGTTAGAAGCACACAGCTTTGCCTTCACAAGCAGTACGTTGTGAAGCAGGACATACCTCCCAACTGTCCTTGCAGTCGGACCAAATCCTGACTAAGGGAGACAGTCAAATAAAGAAAATGGAAGTTGCTCAAATCAATTTATAGGCTATATCAGGTGCATGGAAGGGTGGGGTTATCCTAAAAGGAACAAACACAGACAAATACCTCCAGCACACTGCTATAGCCAGCAACAGATCTGCTATTTCTACTGTAGATAAAAATGCAAAAGTCTCAGTTGCACACATTTGCAAATGTATGTTGAAGCCACCCACCACGCCAAGGTGCTTTTGCTAATAGGGTGGTCCTAACTCTAAACAATGAGAGTCCCATATATTTGGGCCATACATATGTGTTTTTAAATTGAGAGCTAACTTACCAAAGAGGTACCCCAGAGACCTCCAAATAGCAATCCAATGTCAGTACTCCCCCTCAGCTACTGACACCAACATGCCTCTCAGACAAATAAAGAAAATGGAAGTTGCTCAAATCAATTTATAGGCTATAACAGGTGCATGAAAGGGTGGGGTTATCCTAAAAGGAACAAACACAGACAAATACTCCCAGCACACTGCTATAGCCAGCAACAGATCTGCTATTTCTACTGTAGATAAAAATGCAAAAGTCTCAGTTGCACACATTTGCAAATGTATGTTGAAGCCACCCACCACGCCAAGGTGCTTTAAGGGAGACAGTCACCCAAATTCAGGACTGCCCCACCAGATTCAGGACAGTTGGCAGACTGTCCTGCTCTCTCCTACCTGTCTTGGTCACTTTCACCGCTTGTAGCAGCTGGTTTCTTTAGTTCAGTTCATTCTTGTCTTGATCCTGGAATATTGAATGCCCTATTTTGAAAAAAAAATGGGTACATGAGATTTATAAAACTCCAACCAGCCCCAGTGTTAAAACAATAGCACTCACGTTTTAAATCTAGGCCTCCCTCCAGTCCCCACAATAATAATATTCACATTTAATAAGTAGACCTATTTCCCTCCAACCAGCCCCAACATTAAATTAACAGTATACCCATTTACTCAAAACATATTTCCCTCCCTCCAAACAGTCCCAGCAATAAATTAAATAGCATTAAAGTTTAATTAATATAGTCATTTTCCACAACCATACCTGACAATAAATAGTTCATATTCACATTTAATAAATAGCCCTCCTCCCCAAAATCAGCCCTATATTCCACTGATAGCCCTAAACCACCCCAGCATTAAATTAAATGTTCCTTCACCTCACCTTAAATAATTAGCCCCCACCTACACTCCACCATTAAATAGCCTACCTCCCACACTATATTAAGATCCTCCCTTCCCTCACATATTATATTAAAATACAGCGCGGACACACACACACGCTACATTTGCATTTAAAACACTAGCCACACAGACACACTGTACTGTTAGCCACACAGACACACTGTACTGTTAGCCACACAGACACACTGTACTGTTAGCCACACAGACACACACTGTTCTATTAACCACACAGACGCACACTGTACTATTAGCCACACACACTGTACTATTAGCCACACAGACACACTGTACTATTAGTCACACACTAACAATAAACAATAGTGACCCACAGCGCTACAAAGTGGAAAGAATATCTGATCTCAATGCTCATCACAATAAAAATGCTAAGTATAGCAATAAACGTGAATGAATATATAAATGTGTGACTTAACCAATCTGTACTCTCTATATTGAAACCAAACAAAGGGGTTTAGAAATGAACTAAATAGGTAAAAGGGAAAGTGGAAATGAAAGAAAATGTCCCAAAGATGTTTCAAAAAAGGTGCCAAAGTCAGTTGAGCCCTCCAGTGCTGCATACCCACACAAACAGTCCCACAAGGGGTTAATGGCGCACACTTTGGATTGGACAAATATCTAGATGTGTATCTGTATATGATATATAACATCAAGGATTAAATAAGGGTAAAAACCCATGGTCTTGCATAGAGACCACCAATATCAAACAAGCAGGAAAGCCTAAGACACCTGTAATTAGATCAAAATAACTGGGGACTCTCTCAAGAATCAAAGGAGAAATCGTTAGAAATTTAGATATCAAACAGTACAGTGTTTATTGCAGAACGAGGCAATCATAAAAATCCAAACAAACATATAAAAAAACATCACCAGCCGGCAATTAGACCATTAATTGGATCATATATATACATATAAAAAGAGAAGAGGGGGAGAACCTTCAGTACTGAGGTGATCAATTTAATTTGATAAAACGATCTTCTCCATTATCTTACATCTGAATGAGGAAACACTGTTACCATAATCAAATTAAATGGATATAATTACAGGTGTCTTAGGCTTTCCACAGCGCAGCCCCCCCCCCACCCCCAACATGCAACAAAAGGCCCAATAATTTTGATGAAGAACAGTTCCATGCCAGCATAATTCCCAGTACCCACCATGTAGAATCCATTGCCACCATATGTTATTTCATCCAACATCATCTTCAGTGACCACCAGAGGACCACCACATCCATGTCACAATATGATCCTTCAGTCTATCACATATAAAAAGTCCAATAGTCATGACATACAGCCACATATCGGCATAGCAAACCTCTGCCAAGCACACACAGACTTGATCCCACCGTATTCAGCCCCCCCCTATACCCACACAGACACTATTACACACACACAGACACTTACCTGTTACATCCGAGCAGCAGCGCCCCCTTCCTGCATGCTGGTCAGCGGAGAGTCAGTGACAGCCGCCTATGCAGTAATCACATGGGACGGCACGTGTCACGTGATGCCGTCCCATGTGATTACTCACATAGGCGGCTGTCACTGACTCTTCGTCCGCCGAGCAGCGCGCAGTGTGTTGCTGCTCGGCGGGCACACGGACCGGCCCATCTGGCCATCGGCCCTTCTGGCATTTGCCAGAAGTGCCAGATGGCCAGTCCGGCCCTGTACCTACTCTTTAACTAGGATGAGGGCTGAGTCCCTCTTTAAAGGTTACATAGCTCTAAAGGCAAATCTGTACCTGATTAATGTGACATTTACTTTCATTGGTTTAACTTGCGCTAGACGTCTTAAAGGTAACATCTGATTGGTTGTTGAGTAATGGCGCAATGGATAGTCTTAAATAAGCCCTGTAGTTTAACACCTGGAAACATTATACGCATACTTGCCAGCTTTTCCTTGTTCGCTTCAGGGAGATCCCTGGGGAGGTGGGCGTTCGGGGCGGGCTTTGACAAATCACATCCTTTTTGCCCTACCCCCTAAACGGTTGTCACAATTGTAGCCAATTACAGCAGGGGGCGGAGCTAAGATGACGCAATTTTCACGTCATTTAGCCCCGCCACTTATCTATTTCGGGGGGCGAGAACCGGAAGGTCTCCCAGAAATGCGGGAGTCTCCCGGACATCCCGTGAGAGTAGGCAACTATGCGTTAAAGAAAAGCAGCTAATGAATCTCTAGAGACTGAAGTGTCTTTTACATTTCTGTCTCCATTACTGAAGTCATGTTGTCTTACCTGTCAGTCTTTGATTAAATCTTGGTCTCCCTGAAAATGGCCACCTCCATAGGCATCAATACATGGACATAGGGGACAATTTCTGAACTGTCATCATGCCACAGATGGCGAAGCCAACCACGTCTTGTACTGGCTCAGCATCAGGGAGAATGCCAGACTCTTCAGGGAGTGAGGGAGATCACCCCTATTTCAGGGAAGTCTCCCTGACATTAAAGGAGAATTGACAAGTATAATTATACTAATACATTTGCGTTAAGTTCTATCCCCCTATTGGCCCAAATAACACAGGCACAATATTATGCCTGCATTGCTTTAATGCTAATGATGTTGTTCCCAGTGCTAAGAGCACTGACAGTACCTGTTTAGAGGTTTGTGTGTGCTTATTGAAGTAGTGACTTGTTAAAGACTGTTTGTCCTGATTAAACGATCCACAGGGAACTGCAACCTACCTGCCTGCTACCAAGAGAATATTAGTCTTGGCTCGCCGAGTTTTGCATCCCCTCTAATAGGTCTCGTACAGCCTGTGCTTTTTTGCCTTTTACTATTGTGTTTCAATAAAGCATAACCAGTTACCCTTTTCGGCCAGTGTAACAGATATGTAGAGACTTCCCATGTAACTTTATATGCGTCTTTCTTTTTTGCTATTTTTTTTTGTGTATTCTCCGTTCACTCATTCTCCTTTTTACTATATTTCAGAAAACCTTATTAGTCGGTAGATTAAAATTCAAATTAATTGGGCGATTCCCAACACGATTGATATAATGTGGTTTTGAAATTCTTTCGTGTTTTGGATATTTTTCTTTTAATGCTTAAATGTAATACAATGATAAGGATCATTGATGCAGTGGCTTGTTGATGTTTAATTATGATAAAATATGAGTGCAAGTTTGTATGTAAAACCAATATTGTGTTAATAGAAAACAAAATGGGAAGGAATTGTTGGAAAGAGAGCTTTGTTTTGTAGTTGTATGTAGAATGACTATACTTTTTTTTTGTTATTATTTTGTTTTTCACTTAAGCAGTTGGTAGAAGTGCTCTGTACTGTGTTAAATAGTTTTAGGGGCCAACTCGCCACATCCCAATTTGCAGATCTGCTAATTGGGGGCTTAGTGACTTAAGAATATACTTGGTAGGTGGGAAACCTCCCTTGTCATGAGGATAACATCATACGTGCCAACCTTGTTAAGGTAGTTCTTTCTGGGAGATCCAAGGCAGGGGGGCGTGGTTGGAGGGGTGCAGTGAATGGCGTCATTTTGGCCCCGCCCGCGACAAAATGGCGTTTTTTTTGCGCGGGGGCAAAATGACGCGATTCACAGCGAATCGCGTCATTTTGACCACAAGATGCGGGATATTTGCCTACTCTCCCGGGAGTCCGGGAGATCTATCCGAATTTCGGCAGTCTCCCGGACATTCCGGGAGAGTTGGCAAGTATGAATAACATGGGTAGTAGAAGAGATTGCTCCAATGCAATAAGAGATTTTTTTGGGGCTACATAACTGTTCACTAGTGGTTTGGTGCTGCTGAATTTTGAAATATAAGGGCCGACCAATGTCCGCCGAGAGCTCATTTAGACAGTTTTAGTGAAGGAAAATAAAGGCACAGAATTTTGTTTTGTTAGTGGTTGGTTTTAACGAGCAGTTGCTGCTTTTCCTGTCAGATGATCTGTATTGTGGGCCAATGACTGGAAAACACAACTACTGTGCCCATTGATAAGATGGATTCCGTGAGGTATCGGCATGGAGACCCGCCCGTTTCCTTCCCTGTGCCATCCACGAAAAGGAAGTGAAACTGATAACAAAATTTTAACTTGAAAGCTTAAAAGCCTAATGTAAGTAAATGCATTGATAACAACCCAGTCTGCTGTGAGATAGGGGAGATAATGGGGCGGCTACACCATTTATCAGTGGTTCTCAAGTCTGTATTTTGAGAGAACCAATTCCAAGAGCCTCGGCTTTCATTAAAGAATCCCTGATTTGTTAACGACATTTCTCATATTATATAGCGACGCGTGCTATGAAAACATAACGCGCTTTGGGGCAGTGATGGCTAACCTGTGACACTCCAGGTGTTGTGAGACTACAAGTCCCAGCATGCTTTTCCAGTAGATAACTAGCTGATAGCTGGCAGAGCATGCTGGGACTCGTAGTTTCACAACCTCTGGAGTGTCACAGGTTAGCCATCACTGCTTTAGGGGCACCTTATGGTGAGTGATGTCAAAGGGATAGAGCTTAAAAAGCACTCACCATAAGGTGCCCCTAAAGCAGTGATGGCTGACCTGTGACACTTCAGGTTTTGTGAAACTACAAGTCCCAGCATGCTCTGCCAGCTATCAGCTAGTAATCTACTGGAAAAGCATGCTGGTACTCACAACACCTGGAGTGTCACAGGTCAGCCATCACTGCTTTAGGGGCACCTTATAGTGAGTGCTTTTTAAGCTCTATCCCTTTGACATCAATGTATGGTTCAGGCCACAAAATGGCTGCCCCCACTGTGAGCAAGGGGATGGGTACACCTAAAGCAACCTTTTTTAAATTACGGTACTAATAAAATGTTTTTAGCATGCTTGTACAAAGCGGTAACATGTTTCTGTGTGTGATGCAATGCTGCAGAAAATTACATTACTTGTCTGCTGAGCTCTCTGAATTCTGTGTGCTAAATCAGGTAGACAGGGAAAGTAATTTGCCCAAGGTGGTAATTGGCTGCACACATCAGCGAACTGCAAGGTAGTCTCTAGCTGTAGCTGCTGTGTGTTTCTGCATGTCATGAAAATAGAACAAGGAACAAAATCATGTCTGATTTTTCTTATTTATTTATTATTTATATAAGGAAATACGGCAGCTGTGACACGGTTACATGACTCTCTCATCGAGTAGGGAAGCTGTTTATTTCCTTGGATGGCAAGGCATAGGTTTACCTTTTAGTCACAATCAGAAAATATATAGATATTTATAGGCACTGGTGTTTTGACGGCATGAGCCATCTGCGATATAAATCTGGAATGCATGTAAGTGGCACGAACGCTGAAAGGTAATAGGTTGATTTATTTTAGGGGCGGACAAAATAATGCAGCATTCCGTAGCCAGTCAAATCTAAGAGTCCGCAGGATGTCGTAAGGAGCCAGATAAGGTGAATGAGAATGGGCTGCGAAAGTTTGGTGCCAGCAGTGATATTTTGGGCGCCTTGTCTTCCTGGCCCCATTGTACAGAAGTAGACCGAACTGGTATTGTCTTACCTGCCCTTGAACATCAGAATTTGCCCGCTGCTTGATGCTAATTGCTGGGATAGTTCTGTGAAAAGTCTGCTTTAGTCTTTTAATAGATGCCTCTATACATGGCGTTTCGGAGCAAGTGCTCCCGTTCTTTTGAGCCTCGTTCCACTTTAAACACACGGGGCGGACAGAGGTGGGGTAGGCATAGACGTATTTGTCCCTAATCACGCTGTGTTATTGGTCAAGTTATTAAAGAGAAAACTTGTGTAATTACTTAACTACGTGTGTGATGCTGAGAAGAAAATCGATAGCTCTTGGGTCCGTTTCTTTACAGCTGCAAGTTTTTTCCCCCTCTGGTGATTATTCTCTGTGTAGTTAGCAAAGCTTCTGAAGGAATGAATGTGCACAGTGTGGCTGTTGAAAGCAGTATCTGCAGGACAGATCGGCATTTGGATTTGCTATAATATAAAAGTACAGCGTTCTGGCGGAGTCTTTTAATTAGCTGGCCTTTAAATAAAACACACCTGCTTCTAACGGTAATCTAGTCATGTTGTGAATCTTCTTGACATTACTTCTCCAGTGTAAGAAGTCTTAATGTGTTAGGCGGTAGAATTGCTTTTCATCATTGGGAAGTGGTTCTTGGTTTTTTCTTAGGAGAAAAGGGCCAGGAACACTCATTTCTCGCACAGTTGTAATGTTCTATCCCGTATTTTAAGTACACTTCGTGGTACAGTTAGGTTGTTCTCAGAGAATGGAACACGGGATATAATTGAAAATAATAGACACCTGTTTTGTTTTTTTATTTTTTAAAACATTTTTTACTTTGCCATTGTTTAGTTATTGGACAGGCTGTGCAGTGTAGGCAGTATAGAGCTCAACTTCATTGTTATATTAGGTTGTTTTTCTACTGTCCATCTCTCCACCCTTATCCTCCCTCCAAAAGAGGAGAAAGTCTGGTTGCTCCCAAGCTATGAAGTTTGTAGTGTGAGGTGGGGTTGTAAGTTATAACCGGTGGCACAGAGAAATGAAGATATTTCCACCTCTCGGCTCATTTCAACACACACATTGCTTGGCCTGTGTACCTCATGGCACATAGAGATATGTTGCATCAATTCTATAGCCACAACCCAGTTATTGGGAAGGGTGACTCTTAACGGATTCCATTCCAAGTACACGGTCCTGCTAAGCGCGTCAGAAACTGGTGAGGGTCCATACAGCGCATTTTATAAATGCCATTGTGTGCCACAGCACGCATATGGGGCCTGGTCGTTAAGGAAAGTAAAGCAAAAAAAAAGAGTAACTTTGCACCTGGGCAAAACCATGTTGCGTTTGAGGGGGAGGTAAATTTAAGATGTGGGGACAGATTTATAGTTGGGGTAGGGCATGTCCTAGATCAACTTTTAAATTTCAGTGTAAAAATAAAGCTTTCAAGTATTTGTGTTGCATGAAAAAACAGCCAGAGCTTTAACTTGTGTGCAAAATAATAAACTTATTTGCACCCCTTTCTTTCCTTAATGAATCAGGCCCACTGTCTCTAACTCTCTCCATCTGTAGTGACTTTAGTACACAATTACAGATTCACACCTCTAGCAAAGTGCTCATTGTTAACATTTGCAATTATCATAATGGATGAATTCGATTCTCTTCTATAAATAAATTCAATAAAGCGTCATTATTGCACATAGGATTCAGTATGATTTGTCGCATTATTTATGAAATGATGCAAATGTTTATTGCCCAAAAAAATCCCATCCATTGTTTGGTCTAAAAGAAAAAGCCCCCAAACACTTTATACGTATGAAGTTCAAGGACACTGCTATGTAATTTCCATAATGCTATAAATTTGTGGGTTGAATAATTACAGATATGAGTTCTCTAATGGACTGCTATTTGTAGCAGTGACCTTTGTTTTCCAGGAGTTTAGGAAGACACTTCTGATGTTACAGCATCATAGGTGGGGGCTAGATTAGGAAACTTTCCTAATAGGCAAAGTTATTTTGTAACTGCAGTCAGCCCGGGGCAGTGATTTTATTTTTTACAGTCACTCTGACGCCAGGTTAGCGCCCGGCCAGGCATTTAATGACTAGTTCCCTTTTAAGTGGATGCACGGCGGTGCGCCACTTCCACGCTTGGTTTTGGGTATCAGTCTGGTAGCTGTCCCGCAGTGCTCTTTCTCCACCACCAAATTTAATTAATAAAACTATGACCTTCTTTAACCACCTTATATATGTCTCCGTGTCCTTATTTTAGATAAGATGGATTAAGTATGTCGGGGGCAAACGCAGGATTTGTCGAGGGGGGTTTCCACACCACGCCACCAGTGGGCGTGACCAGCATGCATGGGGGCGTGGCTATAATATTAGACAGTGCTTGGCTGCTCTCCAGCTCTTCCTATCCCCATACTATACATGGACAATGCTATGTGCAGTACTGTTAGGTGCACACAGATCTCCCTTTTCAAGCAGAGCCGTGTGAAGCGGGGGCAGGGTCCAGCCACCTCAATTATACAGTGCCCCAGGCTTGGAGGGGGTTTTCCAGGCACCAGGACCCCCCCCCCCCCCCCCCCCCCTCGGTTTGCCTATGTATGTTATGGTCTTGTTGAGTTGAAGGGCATTCACAGTGAGCTATTTACTGTTCTGTAACCTGTCTGCTATGCTGTTTTTTTTTTTTTTTTGTGTATTTTTGTTTTATACTGTTTTTCTGGAAAAGTGCTTTCCACAATTTGAGAGACCACCACACATGCTGTAAGTACATGCTGTAAGTGAATGGATACAATTAAAGTCTACCAGTCACCTACACAGAGTGGAGGCTGCCATTTTGTGGACCAACCACTGTTCTTGAGAGAGCAGGCTATCGCTTCGCCGTGGCGCATACAAATCATAATTCGGTCTGGGCAAACCAGGGACATGGTGTAATGTGTCCTGATTTTCTAACCAGGGATGTCAAGACTTTAATATTGACAGCACTGAGGTATGAAGTGTTTTGTGCCATTACCTAGTGAATTGATAGGTTGAGTGTTGTTTCATCCCACAAAATGGCTGCCTCCATGGTATGCAGGAGATCGGTACATTTTAAAGAAATGTTACACAATTGAGGCCATGCCGCCATAGTAGGATCTCAGAGTAGTAGAGGTGCCATTCACATCCCCCAGTTGCACAGTCCCGTGCTAGAGAGCGATGGAATGAATGATTTGTATTGTCTGCTGTACTTTGAATGTTACTTGTGATAAGGACTTATTCAAATATTTAAATACATATGAAACACCCTTTGATAAGCAAATGGTTTAATCCTAAATATCACATTCCCTTAGGGGACATAGCAGTGAAAGAATCACATGGGGGGGGGGGGGGGGGACCAGTCTAAAAATGGCATAAAATCATATTTAATTTTCCATTCCACCAGCTTCCTCATAACATTGTTGCGTGGAGGGCACGGTTACAAGCACAGTCAATCCCAACAATTTATCATAGGACCAAAGTCAATAATACAGGTTTTTTTCCTGCCTAGCCTTGTGCAAACAGCCGACGATATTGATTGTAAGGCTGAGACTGGTGATTCTGCTAACAGGCTGCTGCTGCTGCTATTTCGGAGCTTTTAACCCCACGTGTGGGTGGTAGTTACTTTCTGATGACTGAACTCTGCTACACTACGGTTTGTTTTTTTCCCATTTTTCCCTGTTATTATACACGCATCATCTGTGCTTTTGTTTGTAAAGCTTCGAAGTGTGTTCTTGCGGGATTTTCTGCTTAGGGTTTCCCTGAAGCTCGTTCATTAGTAAATATCCTCTTGAGCAGGTAAAAGAGACCGGGTTTTGTCTCTTACCTGCTTGAATATCTTCCCAACCAATTGCCTGTTAGGTTCGGGGAATCCTGACATCCACCATTCACAACAGAATGAATCCAATGATATTTTTAGGACAGTTTAGGACTCTGGTGCACCGCTGCTATGTTCGTTAAGGTATATTCAGACAAATAACATGAACAGATTCGGGACGCTTGTACCCACGTATGAATTGGGGACGGATGCACAGAAACACGGAGTTCTGTACACAGCTGGTAGCGCTCATGTATGCGATACCATTATTATCATATGTTCTGTCCATTCATGTGTTTCATTCACCCAACCATACAGATATTATGTACCCTGAGGCTTGGATATGGGCTATTTTTATCCAGACCTGTTCGATTTTGGACATTGGAAAATAAAAGATTATGTAAGGAGTTGCTTTTTTAACCCTACCCTGTCCTTATCTCCTGGTGCTCCCTTAGTCTGGCAAATAAGTTTATATTTGGTGTGACTTTGTATCCAGTTAAATCAAAACCATTCTGGGAAGATTCCTCGTTCTAAAACTATAATGCCACAAAACTGGAATTTTACATATGTCCCTGTTTTATATACGTTATATATTTAGATTATTGTAATGCCTTGTATGTAAAATACCCAATAACGGGCTTTCCCCGTAAACACAAAAAAATATTAGATATATTTAGCGTTTTTTTTTTAAAGGAATTTTTTTTTAATGTTTAATAAAAAGCACTAGGTGTTGCTTTGTTTGTTTTTTGTTTTTTTTTTGTGTGTTTCCTTTTAGAACTTCCTCTTTCCTTCACAGCGACAGTGTTGGGACTGTTCAGGTGTTCGGTGGGTTGGGATTTGTGTTTTTTTTTTTTCTTGCAAATTTTGGCTGAAGCAAAGACTAATCAATGTTTTCTGGTAATAGGAAGTGAAAGCGGCCTGTTCATTTCACAAGTTGAAAACTGACATCTGGTATGCTGCTATCGTTAACCCAGAAATGGGGTAATGAACGCTTTAGCAATAGTTGGACAGTTTTTGTTTCCTCATTCTCTCTTTCTGTAGAAGAATCTTTGAACCCCGGGGAGGATGCCTATTGTTTTTTTGAGTGGTCATGCATGTAACTGCTAAGGCAGGTGAACCTAAAGGGTTAGTACATCAATAATTAAAAAGCCATTTGTGGGCTGTTATATGTATAAGAATCCATCCGTTCACTGGGAGGCACCACAGAATTGGCATTCATGGGGGATAAGTAATATTCATGAGATACTGGTTCCGATTGATGTGATAGGTTGAATCCTCATGAATATTAATTCAGCCGGCTATAAGCTGGCAGCCTCTGTTTTTTAAGTGGCAAGGGGGTCTTTGAGTAAACAAGTGGTGGTAAATTAGCTTAAATAAAATAATTATCTATAAAGGAGGTGTAGTATGAGGGGTGATGGGGTGCCTCCAACTAGGGTTTCGTCGAACATACCTTCCACCCGATTTTGCCAGGGCTGTCCTGATTCTGATTCCAGATGGGAAGTTGGCGTGGATGTGGGTGTGGTTCAGACAAGTATGGGGTGTGGCTTGGGCAGGGGCGGGGTCTTCATTTGCTATGAGTTTGCTTTTATAAATGCTTGGAGGTATATGCAATACTTGCTTTTCCCTATACCAACTGATACTTCATTTTCTGATTGCCATGCAAGCTGTGAGGAAGATTTTGAGCATATTAAACCTTGGTGGGTGGGTACAAGCGGTTCCAACCAAGCTTGGTTTAGCTTGATAATAGGAAATTGGATAGTTTGTGGTTTTGTCCCTATGCAGGGAGTATGAAGCAGCCATTTTTATGAAGCATAGCCCAAATCACTTGCTCACCCCTCCCCCCCTATTGCTCTGGGTTCCTGTTTTTCTGTAATGTTATAACTCAGTTTATCACAGTTTGGTGGTAGCTTTTGGTTTGAGTAACCCCATAAAGTGCATTATAGGTTTGGCCTCCCATGTACCATTTCTGAAGTAAAATTTTTGTGTGGAAAACCAGGGTGCCAGATTGTGGCAGTGGGTTTCCGGTGACAAGAGGCGGGTTTATATCAATATATATCTATGTGTGTTAGTAAGCATATTTTATTACTTGATTTATTAGCCTTAAATGAATAAGATGGGGCTTTCTCTAATTTTAAATTGTTATATCCCCAATTTAAATAGCTTACATTAGCTATGTAACTTCCAGTCAGTCTCCTTCTGCAGTGATTCCTTAAGTATTTATACAGAGAGGAACAATATAGAGAAAAATCCCCCAGCACACTGCTGTGAGCCAGTAACACAGCTGCTATTTCTCCTGGTACGTAAAAAGGCAGAATTCTCAGTTACACATGTTTGCAAATGTATGATAAGCCGCCCGCCCTGTCAAGGTGCTTCTGCTGATAGGGTGGTCCTAACTATAAACAATGAGAGCCCCTATGTTGGGTCATATATTCATGTGCTATTAAATTGAGAGCTAACTTACCAAGAGGTACCCCAGGAGCCTCCTCATGGCGATAGAGGACCAGCACTCAAATTGATTGAGCAACTTCCATATCTGTATCTATCTATTGGTATTCCTTCACTGCTGGAGTCCAGTCTAGGGATGAATTGTCTTCTCCAACTGTTCTGTAAGAGTACTGAGCTGTCCCAGCACTCGTATGTGTGCAAATGTCACGCTGAATGATAATTACAACAAAATGACTCATTCTCAATATTGCAATTGCCATACAGCACTTCCGATGCTGTTCATTTTCTCTTCACATCTGTATTTCTCAAATTCCGGATCGGAAGGAATAATTTGTTAGGTTCGCCTTCATTAGCTAGTATTCCTGTCCGTCAATACTAATTGTGCTTTCCCTATGGGCACCCGGCACTAGCTGCAATCATTACAGCTTTTCAGATTAAGGTTACAAATGAACGGTCCGGTTATCCATTGAAGTGATGAATATAGGCTCCTCCGTGGCTCAGCCGCCGTGCGTGGAACTACATCTGGAAAGATACAGGTGGCCTGTAAGCCTGATCTACATATTTACGGCACATTTTGTGCCTGTGGGATATCGTTCCGCCCTTTTAACACAGGCATGTAGCAGATACAGACACGTGTGTAGTCACCTGGCTCTCAGCCACACGGTATAGGCCATGCATTATGCATAGACAAGCAGTGTGTGCAGTGCAGTCAAGCTTTGGGGATTACATGTCTTGCAAGACCCATTCATCTGAATGGTATTTTCCTGGTCTTGACTTGATCTGTTCCTAGAGGGTTCTCCTAACCTGAGTTGTGAGGGAAAACCGGACGTCGTCTGCATACAAATAGGACGCTAGGGCTACAGTCTGCTAGAAGGAAAGATATTAAATCTTTATCCAAACCTCTTTAAGGTGGAATTATACTATATTTGTTATAAATGTTTTCCGTGTACAGTGGATTTGTTCCCGCTGCACAAACCGTTAAATGAAGAATGAACGTGGCACATAAAATTTTTAATGTGTTCCTTGGAGAGCTCTGCTGAACAATTTAAAAGGCGGGTGGGAGTGCCAGCGGCAATGTAACGGAAGACGGAGGTCATTTTTATGTGTTTTTATGTTTAGTGCCCAGTTTACAAACATACGTTAAAAAAAACAAACGTTTTATTTATCTTTTGGTTCTGCGATTATCCAGCTGACTAACGGAGGGCACCAATTGACCAGTTTTCAAATACGCCCCTCTGCCCTGCTCCCAATCCAGCACGATCCGCTTAGAAAGAGAACATCGGGAATGGTAACATACTAGTACTAGTATAATGTTAAAGCCCTGAGGCAGTGAGACTCTGCATAAAGCGTGTCTGTATAAGATGCCCCTGTCATCTCAGCTCCTAGTCCAACCGAGGGGGGTTTCCTAGTAACTGGAATCCCCCCTCCAAGCCTGGGGCACTGTATAATTGAGGTGGCTGGACCCTGCGCCCGCTTCACACGGCTCTGCTTGAAAAGGTAGCAGCATTGCCCATGTATATTATGCGGATAGGAAGAGTTGGAGAGCAGCCAAGCACTGTCTAAAATTATAGCCACGCCCCCATGCATGCTGGTCACGCCCACTGGCGGCGTGGTGTGGAAACCCCCTTCTGCAAATCCTGTGTTTGCTCCTGCTAGTGTCAACGTGTTTGATGCGCCCCTGATTGGAAGCTCACAGAAGGCAGACATAAAATTCATCGCTGCCTGAATCGGGCAACTGACTGTACAAGAAGGAAGTGTAGCCCTGGACCAGGCCTGGCCAGCCTGTGGCTCTCCAGGTATTGTGAAACTACAAGTCCCAACATACCATGACATCCTCGACTGACTATCGACTGGCAAAGCATTCTGGGGCTTGTAGTTTCACAACACCTGGAGAGTCACAGGTGTTCCAGGCCTGTCCAGGGACTGTGGAAATCCACAGTAGGTTCGCTGCATTGGAGCGAAGTAAAACTCTGTATCGCTGCCCTACCACCTTGAAGGCACAGTAATAAGCCCCACTTTTCTTGGGGTAAGCCTCCACATTCTCTTCTGTATAGTGATAAGCGCCTGCAACCAGCAGTCCAATTATTTCTTATAAAAGCTGTGATTTTGGGCACTGTACAGCTCTTTGCTGTTTTCCTCTGCAGCAGATGTGATTGGTGGTAATTGCCAATCAGCCAGAGCAGTAGAACTCTACTGGAGTGCTCGGAATGTGGAGTACCTTGTAGAACAGTGGTCGGAAACCTTTATCGGTCAGAGTGCCGGCTAATATCTAGTCAAGCCCAAGTGTGCCAGTTGTAGATATCTATATACAAGTTATGGGACACAGTAGTGGCCCCAGTTCATATTATGCCTCCTAGTTTTATGGAGTCAGCACACACGTCTTTCGCTCCACAAAGAAACCTGGGAACTACTTCAACAGACAGCTTTTTCCAAGCATAGGTTATAAGTTCTGTAGCCCCGGCACAAAATAAATCATAAGGCAGACGACTGAATCTGGCTTTCCATATTAATTGGATTCTTCTTCTTTCAAAGAATCAGCTTTGCAATAAAATTAATATTGTTCTGTGCAAATGTATCTGGGGGGGAAAGCTGTGCATCAAACCAGCAGCCTATTCTTCCTGTACGTTCCATTGTGGTGTTATGTGACACTGCGTTGCAAAAAGACCGACTCGGCACTTTACAAAGTACTGTAGAACTTGTGCTGAATAGTAGCAGACATGATATACGGAAAGGACAAGTACCTCATCATCATCACCATTTATTTATATAGCGCCACTGATTCTGCAGCGCTGTACAGAGAACTCATTCACATCAGTCCCTGCCCCATTGGAGCTTACAATCTAAATTCCCTATCACACACACACACACACACACACACACACACACACACACACACACACACACACACACACACACACACACTAGGGTCAATTTTGATAGCAGCCAATTAACCTACTAGTATGTTTTTTGTTGTGTGGGAGGAAACCGGAGCACCCGGAGGAAACCCACGCAAACATGGGGAGAACATACAAACTCCACACAGATCTGTGGTATCCTTACTGTATATGGGGTATCTTAAAGGGCTTTTCCACCCACAGATCAATTTAATGTATGGGCTTGCCCTCCTACAACTTTAACTAAATACGAGGCAGCAAAGTATTTAAATAATTGGATATAGTTGTTCATGGCTCTGCTGGCACCTCTGCATTGGATATAATTGTATCCAAAGAGCAGCTTTATGTCGTATCCAAGGACCACAGAAACAGAACGGTGCCTGCGTTAAATAAAGACTTTGTTGAATAGTATAGTAAGAATGCAGAAGATTACAGCAATGTGTTCCTTGGAAATTATATGCGATTATGGTCAAGTTAATACATTTTATTTGAAGGTGGGATACCCATATGATCCTAAATTCACTGTTGGTTAGTACTTTTTTTGGCCGCTGTCTATGTTGTATAGTGCGTAGATCTATGCTAAACTTACCAGATCACCTTAACTACTGGACGTTTTACAATCACTTTCTCTGTTCAAAGAATGCAAAGCGTTATCTTGCACTGTGGAGTCCTGTTCATTCATTTGTAAGAACACAGAAGGGACAGACTTACAGCAGCATTCTGGATAAGCCGAGGGTCTAGATTCAGGAAGAATGTTCAGCTTTTGGGGTGTGAAAGTGGAGAATTACAAAAGCTTCATTCCATTGGCTGTTAGATGTTTTAAAGGGAGTTCTCCCATTGGCTACACACAGTGGAGGCAGGGAGCTAAACCAATCGGAACGGAATTAGTGACATCACTGTGACACAGAACTTCGGTGATGTCACTAGTGCTGATGGGATTGTCCTTTATAAATATTGGGCCAGCACACACAGTGGCTGCTCGAGTGATAGGTACTCTTTCAAAATACCATTGTTTCAAGTGAATAATACAGATGAAATGTTTTTTCCTCTTCCTTACAGTGCATTGCCCTGGTTCTAAAAAATCATCAACCTTAAAATTCAAGATCACTTTTTTGAATTGAAATATAAATCCGCTTTGTAATTTGTACTTGCCTAATAGTCGATGGTAACTATTATATCACTATACTGAGCCTTGCCAGGTCTGGGGTGGTCTTCACCGCCTAATTTTACAGCGGTCAACCTGATTTATAACCCAACGTTGTTAGAAATGACAAGCATACCTCGTTCACCTTGTGACTCGCTGGCTGTGGAGTTACTACACGTCCCAGTTGGAGGACATCATGCTGGGACTTGTTGTTCCACAGCACCAGGAGAGCTCCACGTGTTATCAGTGGCTTAAATTGATGTTGTTGAGTTTTTCACTGTGGCCCCCGGAAGGGTTAAGAGGTCCCCCACTGTCCTGTGGTATTCCAGTCCACGGCTACACAGTGATAAATTCTTACCCTGTCCTTCCTGTAATTGGAAGATGTATGGGCAATCTCAGCGTTGCTCTCTGCCTGTCTGTTACGTCTGCTTATTTAATGATGCTAGCTGATTTTTGAAGGATATGCTACCATTAATTACCACCGAGTCTGAGCTACAGGTCAGACAAATAATTACACTCATCTGACTAGTGATATTTATGTTAATGAGTTTTGTGTATGTGGGTTATATTTCCTGGAATTGTGAAGACGTGTGGATTCATGTTTATATTGTAAGTGTTGAATTATTCCAATTACCATATTGGCTTTGCCTTTTTTTGGGAATATTTTCCTCCTATGTATGCGGATATGTGTGAGTATTGTGGACCATGTCAAATGCACTTATCGTCCGCATGTCTGTCACTTAGACTGTATATGTTAATGGACTTGAATCTGAGCTGTATTTGCCCACACTCCAACCAAACCCCACAGTACTGAGTTAAGGACAGGGTGTGACTTGTACCTAGCGATACTTACTGACCCCGTGAAGTGGTTTTGGTTTTGGACATGGATTAGCTTCGTGTTTTGGTTTTGGCAAAACTGCCCTCGTGTGCTTTTGGTTTTGGATTTTTTTTATAAAAAATCCTAAAATACGCTAAAATCACATAATTTTGCTCTTTTTTTTTGTTTTTTTTGTTCCTACATTATTATTAACCTCAATAACACTAATTTCATGTCATTTGCAGTCAATTTTGACCACCTCACAGGTCACAATATTATTTTCATACACTTTCGGACAAAACCTGCAGCGACCTGGCTGGATGGTAAGCGACAGAGCAATGACACAAACACACGGCAGTTCCTAGCGCATCTAGGGCACATTGGCACACAGCGGTGGCAGAAAAGAAGAATGGGGGTCTACCCTCTTTCTTTCCCCCGCTATGTTGGATCTTAAAAAAGAATCCAAAACTCCCCAGATCCGACGACGTCACAATGACGTTTTGCCTCGTTTTGAAATCTGAAAAAGCGCGAAGGTGCCGATTTAATTATTTGTATTACCTCTAGTATCTGGTCTGTGTGGAGTTGTACTGATGGCGTGTGTTGCTTTTCGGTGAAGTATGACTAAGAGTAAAGGGCGCCCCTGGATTTTATGCAGATCCTCTCCTTCATATGGTTATATTATCAGAAGCGAGTGTGTTTGGTCCTACAGGTTACATCCTATGTAACAGTAATCTGCGGTTGTCTGTGTCACTACCTCAGGGCAGCGAAAGTATAAAGTATTTTAAGAGTTTAGAAATTGCATTCCAATGCTATTTACTGCTAAATCAAACCCCAAGGACACCAAGAAACAGTGTTGAAATCCGACCTTTCTTTTTTTTTTCTTCAAGTTAATATTTGGTTTGCCACCATTTTATTTGTTTGTTTTTTTACGTTTTAGTTTTCCCCCAGAGAGGAGACTTTTTAGGATGCTAATCTAATCTTTTCAGAAATGTAGAATCAATGAACCCTCCAATCCTCTGTCTGGAAATTGTATTATTGTTGATGGCCAGTTTCTTGTATTCCATTCATAGTACGGCCCACTGCTTTCCTCAATTTAATTTGGCATAGGGCAGAAGAGGGTGAACTGTGTACGTAGGGGCCATTGCTTACTCTCCAATCTCTTGCATTTTATGTAGTGTTAATGTATGTTTGAGAGCCATAGCCCTGCCCTTTAAAGCATCTTGTATTTTGCCTTTCCTGTTAATGACTCCTTTACACCTGTGGCACAGTGGTAAGCATTGCTGCCTTGCAGCTCTGGGGTTTTGTGTCTGACCAGGGCCCTGTCTGTGTGGAGTTTGTATGTTCTCTCCATGGTTGTGTGGGTTTCACCCTGGGTGCTCCTGTTTTGCCCCATGACTATACTGGTAGGTTAAATGGCTTCTGACTGGTTTGGCCCCAGTGTGGATTTGTGACTAAGTGTCGCAGAGGGGGGAGAACACCCCTTAACTAGGTTACATACTTTAACATGTTGCCTAACGGGTGTCTTTTTGTATCGGTTGGCCGTTGGATTGTAAGCTCTTGCGAACAGGGCTTTTTTTTTCTTTATTGTTTTTATTCCTCTACTGTTAAATTTATTCCCCTACTGTATGACAATTATATATATATATTATATTTGTATTAATGAAGTGAGGTTTTTTTGTGTCATCTGCCAGTAGCACAATGCAGTCCCGTGTTTCAGGTGATTTGTGGTGGGGGCACGTCGCAGTGGTGGGGAGAGAGTGGGTGGGTGGGTGATTGCTGACTCTCAGTAACAGCTTCTGCATCACACACCCATCATTTCATACCTGACAAATTAGCTGTTACTTTGTACACTCGCAGCCACTGTTGTTATAAAGGAACCACATCATCGCTGTGTTCTATTCACTGTAACCGTTTCCATTCCAGACACCCGAGCATAGCGCCACAGTGCTTATGCCAACGCAGGTTTGGTATTTAACAAGATGGATCTAGTTAAACCGAAAATAACTACTAGCCAACGTTATATATCTGTGCTAATGGTGGAAAGGTTGTTTTTTGTTTTATAACCTGTGCTCAACATATTTCCTGTCTTTAAATCGTTTGGGGGACAGCACAGGGGGAATTAAATGATAATAGAGAACTATAATTAATGAGCTGTTTTAACAACTCCCTCTGTTGTGTTTTGAATGACACACGTACCCAGGAGAACTTGGGGGGAAATTGCTGTAGGTACAGGGATCGCTGTCCCTACATTATCCCTACAGTGAGCTCCCACAGGATGCTGTACCTCTTACGGTCAAGCCGTATTCCTCTATTTTCTTGTATTTTCGTCTTACCCCAGTATTGAATGGACCTCTTATTTGAGAGGTAGTCTGGGTTCACTTTAACCTTATTTGTTATCTGTTTGCTTTGGGCTCTGTACCGCTTACTCTCGCTGTCCTACAATATTTGACAGTAATACAAATGTATTGTAAACAAATGATTTCAGGATCCCTCAAGGTCTGTTCTGATCTAAATCGGAGATATTGTAATAAAAATACATGACGTTTTATTAAAGAATTAAAAATAAATAAAGTTAGAAAATAAACATGTCCATTGTATAAATAAGTTGTTCTGCGTCCAATTGCCACATAAAATGTTTAAACTGTGCTCCTCACAAAGTGTATAGGACCTGTTGGTTATGAGGGGGTTAAGTAAAATCTATTAATTGCTGTCATTTTGCCTGGTATTATAGAATACTACTGTTTTGGGGGAGGGGGTATGGAGAAGGTAGATTCTCAGATTATAGGTAGCGGAATCAAATCATTATACATAATTGGCTTTTATTATCTGGGTATTTCTTGCCCCGCTGAAAAGGAAAATAGGACAGCAAATGTCTTGAGGTTTTGCCTACTTTGTGATGCTATTTTCAACGCGGTCACATATATTTTAATATGCTAACCTGGTTTAAACTGAGCAGGAATAGAGTCAAGAAATAATTTCCCTAATGAAAGCCACTGTACAAATACTCACATATACGACGACGGGCTTTCTTGGTTATCAGCAGAATGTTGAAAGGGGACATTAGATGATTGGAGCACTAAGCTTTGTCTTACATACTCATTATGGATAGTTTGCCCTTCTATTGAGCTTGTCGTCACCACGTAAAGCTCCATTGCTGGCTTTAAATGAACCTTCTGCTGAAATGAATGGCGTGTAGATCTGTTCATGCTGAGAGAAGCTGGCAACGCTGAGCGTTCCGTCATTTGCCCATAATTACACGGCCACTACAGCCAGCGTTTTGTAATTGGAGTCTGACTATAAAATTTTATCATGTTGGAACAAATGGACAGCTCCCACTAATGTTAAGATGTGGGAGCTTTGTTTTATATAGAGGTGTGCTTGTCCCCACAATCTTCCTACATCAGATCGATAGGAGCCTCACATCACTGCTCTGTGCTTTTAGAGGACTCTGCTACTTCCATTATAGAATTCTCAGTCTGTAGCGTCCTGTTTCTCTCTATTGCCATAGTCACACTGCTTCTGCAGCCCTGTCTTCGCTAGCATAATAGCACAAGTGGACAAGTCACTGCCCTCCCACAAGATCAGGACTCTTCTCTCCTGAAGTACTCTCTGCTGTGGGGAACATCCCTATGATTTCACTGGTTACTGAGAAGGAGATGAAGATGGATGACAAAATTGTGCTCTGGGCATAGTCAAACATGTATTT
This sequence comes from Mixophyes fleayi, assembly GCF_038048845.1. Taxonomy (NCBI): domain Eukaryota; kingdom Metazoa; phylum Chordata; class Amphibia; order Anura; family Limnodynastidae; genus Mixophyes; species Mixophyes fleayi. Next base: position 23,326,879 of record NC_134408.1, read on the forward strand.
TAATAAATTCGGAGTAATTGAGCTGTCTGACCATAATGTTAAAATTCTCATAATGTCTGAGACGTTTGGTGGCAGCACGGTGGCTTAGTGGGTGGCACTACTGTCTCACGCTCTGGGATCATGAGTTCGATTCCCGACCATGGCCTTATCTGTGTGGGGTTTGTATGTTCTCCCGGTGTTTGTGTGGGTTTCCTCCGGGTGCTCCGGTTTCCTCCCACACTCCAAAAACCTACTAGTAGGTTCATTGGCTGCTATCAAATTGACCTTTAGTCTCTCTTACGATCTGTATGTGTGTTAGGGAATTTAGACTGCAAGCTCCTATGGGGCAGGGACTGATGTGAGTGAGTTCTCTGTACAGCGCTGCGGGATTAGTGGCAGCTATATAAATAGCTGATGATGATGATGACTTGTGTGTACATATGGGGGTGGGAATCTAGGCTTCCCATAGCCAACAAATATTGCAGGGAAGACATATTTCTAAGCTGCTTTTATAAATTTGCTGCTGAAACCACATTTTGTTTGATTTTTACAAACGACCCCTTTTCTGAGATATTGGATGGGTTGAAAATGCAGATTATAAATAATAATTACAGTGCAGATATAAATATAACAGGGTGAATTATTTGTTGGTGTATCTGCGTTCTTGCTCTTCCCCCATAAAGACCTGTGTGTATCTCAGCTGTCACTGTGTACAACCTGCTTGGTGGAGATTTCTGGGTGACTCTCCCAATATCTTTGGCACAATGGACACAAGCTCAGTCTCCCCTGTATGCGGACCAGGCCGGTAGCTCTGCGCACGCGGGATTATGGCACACGTGCACAATAGTTGGCAGAAGAGACAATTGAAATAACGTATTTGCAGAGCTGCTGGCTGTTTAGAGAGGCACAGAGCCTTGGCGTTCTGCCCACACATTACACTACGAGACATGAGGTTTCTTTCAGGCAATTTCATTGTAATGCCAAGCGCTCTCCTGTTGTTTGTCCTTTCTGGCTGCCCTTTTTTTTTTTTTTACTCAGACAGCATATTAAACTTCTCGGCTCTCTGCACCAGAACACTAAGATTGGGTCCCCCATTATGTTATTTCTTTGCAGAAGAATGGGACATTTGTCTGTAGTCCGCACCTCTTACTTTCATCTTGGTGTCCAGTTTAGTAAAATATTTCTGGGTGTGTATTTCAATTAACCCAATTAACAGGTATTTTCTCTAATCCTGCCCCCTTTTTTGGCTCCTGGAGTTTTCAAATTTCAGCTCCTTCTAGGCAGCTGCGATCGATTTTGTGTTTCAAATGGCTTTTCCCCTGCTAGTTGAAACCAGCGCACCACTAGGCAGGAGGAATACATTTCCCTTAGAAAAAAGAACATTTTAAACATCATCATCATTTATTTATATAGCGCCACTGATTCTGCAGCGCTGTACAGAGAACTCACATCAGTCCCTGCCCCATTGGAGCTTACAGTCTAAATTCCCTAACATATACACAGACAGACAGACACAGACATACACACAGACTAGGGTCAATTTTGATAGCAGCCAATTAACTTACCAGTATGTTTTTGGAGTGTGGGAGGAAACCGGAGCACCCGGAGGAATCCCACGCAAACATGGGGAGAACATACAAACTCCACACAGATAAGGCCATGGTCGGGAATTGAACTCATGATCCCAGTGCTGTGAGGCAGAAGTGCTAACCACCTAACCATTTATGACATACTAACAAGAGACTGGGGGGACAACTGGCTGCAAGGAAGAGCAACCCCCCCCTCCCCAAGAGCTGGGGTGGGTGGGTGGATTTATGATGCTCCACCCCCTGCCTAGCTGGTAGTGCAGCTGTGGAATCACTTGGATATTGATTGTGAACCTCCTTTATAAGAAAATTATATACTCAGGTTTCGAACATGCATGAAAAAAAATCAGTGCTCTGTTCCCTCAATATTAGCGCCATTGTCGGTCCGCACAATTCTTGAAATGCTCCTTGCTCCTTTTTTTTGCTGCACTGCTTGTCCAATTGTCTTTCTCGATCTACCACTCGAACAGCTACGAAACTTGATTTAAACTGTTCATCTCCTATAAGTTATGTTTATATTATAACCACTAACATACTAGTTGGTTAGTAACAGACATTGTAATTGGATCTAATCCCGTATTTAAATGCCTGTAAGAAAACTGCCATCCATCATTTATCAGTTGCTTTTACGGTTTCTTTTCTTCTTTTGCCTTTTATATAGTGGCAACTAAAGTGCACTTGAAAAGACCAGAAATAAACATAGGATACGTGTCCAATGGCTCTTCCCTTGGCTTCTGTATATGAATCTCTCTCCTATTTGTTAATTCAACAGTCCACAGGCTGTGTGCTTAATGTCTTCTGACAGCCCGAGCATTGCTTTGCCTGTCACGCAAAACCTTTAGCAGGTCCCTTAATCCACGGCTCAGCGCGTCCACCAAGCTGTGCAGTCATCTCGCTGGGGAATAAATCCTGCCGCACTCTAAAGAGGTCACCCACATGCTGACATTGTTCTCGGTTGCAGGAAGAGTGTGACAGGGTCGACTTGGGGAAAAAATGGGGAACTACGGGTCGTAGAATTTCCAGGGAATAACCTCCCACCTCCCCCTCCAGCCCTGGGATTTTCTCATAGTAGTAAATACTGCATTATGCAACGTAACATCGTTTGTGATAAAGCAGCTTACTGCCATTTTCATTCATCTGCATTTATTAGGACTATAAAATAAACGGCAGGCATGGACTATGACTATAATGATTCCTGGTATGGATCACTAATGCATTTCTTCTTTTTATATTACAATGACTATGTTGTTGCTGGATACAATTAGCCCTTTGCTTTTTGCTTGGAGATCTGTCTGCAGTAGACGGTCATGTTTCTGTGTGACAGTTGTCATTTAAAGGGCTGAGGTATAGAACATGTGAGGACCGAGGGAGCAGAACGTTTGATCTACTATTAAAAGACCTCTTGTAACTGTCAGAAATGCGTATGAAAATATTCCAATTCTTGTGATCAAACGTGAACTATTTCAGCCTGTGCGTGAATCTGTGAGCCTGCTGACGTTTGTATCATGCTTTGTAACGTTTACTAAAGTCCTTTCGATGGCTTTACTTATTGTTCTGTTAACCAGTGCGTTTGCAATGGAAGGGAACATGCTTCTCCCTCTCACATAATCCATTTCAAATATATGCAGAATATACTGATAGTTACACCGAACTGATATTTATATAAAACCTATTATTTCATTAGGATCTTGTGGTATAACCGGCATAAATTATATCATTTACTTAAATAATAGCAATCATATTACGCAACACTGTACAGAGGATATTAATCATCCCCATCAGTCCTTGCTCATAGGAGCTTCCAATCTAAATTCCCAACATCACACACTTGTTAATTTTGTTTAGAAGCCAGTTAACCAACTAGTACGTGTTCGGACTGTGGGTGGAAACCGGAGCACCCGGAGGAAACTCTCGCTAACACGGGGAGACCACACAAACTTCACATAGATAGGGCCCTGGTTGAAATGGAACTTGGGATTCCAGCACTGTGAGGCAGCAATGCTAACCAGTCTGCCACCGTTGTATAATACATTATCACAGAATAAGAAAATGGCTAATATATATATATATATATATATATATATATATATATATATATATATATATATATATATATATATATATAATTTAGTGTGTGTGCGCAGAGCTAGCAATCTCTGGGCAGGGATGTTATGATGTCACCAACACTTCAAGACTGCTTTCTGCCACCTTGCAATTATGTGCTAATCAGCCCCCAAGATTAAATTGCCAAACTTGTGCCGTCATTTAACACAGGATGTTCCCGCAATAAGCGCTCACATGCTGTAAATGGAGGATGGAGTTCCTTTCCATTCTCTGTCTTCATAATGGTTGGTTAAGATTGAGGTTAAAAAAAGAAAAGTCTCTTTATAACCAGATAGATAGTAACAAATCTCTAGCGTAAAGCAGTTGAAATGAAAGTCCATTAAATAGAAGAAGAGGAGAGGGGTGGGGGGGAGCTGAATAATGCATTCAAATAGCAGAGCTGCCACCCACCCGAATAAGCAAATATTTATTGTACCCCTGACTAGAGGGGATTTGATCTGGAAATTATAGCCGCTGGATGCTTTATCTGCGGGCTCCCTGTAGGGAGATGGGTTAATTATTCTGGAATGTTTACCAGGGAGTCTGACATTGTGAATAATGGGCATGTCTGCCTACAGCCGAGCTGTCAGTAAGGTGGCAGGTTCTGTGAGGAAGGGAGGCTCGCAGAGCACTAGGCTGTCATTTGTTTCAGTGTGCTGAGAATAGAACATGGGGTCTGTACTGCAAATCTATATCCTGATATAGCCTGCGCCATGCAGTGATCTCCACTCCTTTCCAAAGTGTACCTTTACCGTTCACATAGCGGAGGCAGCCATCTTTGTGGGCTGAACCAATCAATGCTCATGGTAATCCAGTCCGGCAATTCACAAGGCACTAACGACATCACAGCAGCCACTGAGGCACAAGTTCACATATAGCATTTACCTTCTGTGGACATCCCAAACTCTCAAACATATATATGTGTGTGTGTGTGTGTATATATATATATATATATATATATATATATATATATATATATATATATATATATATATATATATATATATATATATATATATATATATATATATATATATATGTGTGTGTGTGTGTTTTTGCGATGTGTTCATATTGGACACTGACATATGTTAGGATTAGCATTGACCTTACTTAGCGAATATAGTTTATGCGGGTGTTCACTAGCATTAAGAGTACCTGTTACTTACACATAACTGTGCACTAAAATGAACATATGACATATATTTAGACAAATTGCTACTTGTTAATTATGCAGGCGCCACTTGAGACGGAGGAAGATGAGTTCTAGAGGGCTGATCTGCCCCCAGGGCAGGTGTCTGGGGTACCAGGAGTGGCAGGACTTGAATTAATGCCAGGATCTTGCCTGTCTATTTCACCCCTGTCCTCCACCACTGTTACTCACCTCGCCTACAGTGTGGGGGGTAGTGGAGCGATCAGTCTTTCCGATTTGGAGCGGCCATACAAGCGGAAGTAGCGACCATGAGATTTTGCAGTGGTGCCCATATAATTAACAAGTACCTGGAAATTTTTACATTTGTGTGTTACAGCTGTGTGGTGTCTTCTATACTCCCCTGTTTACATGTCAGTATGGAGTTTGTCATCTTCTGGGCACCAATGAGAAGTAATAAGAGTGTGAATGTTCCATGTACTGGCAAGAGCATGCTCACTGAGAAACATCATGTGACATCATCAGACCGCCAGCTTTCAGGACATTGGCTGAGAGCCATCACATGACAAGTGTCCACAGGAAATTGTGTCAAAAAGCAAGTTTAAACAATGTCCTAAGACATTTATGATACATGGGACGACAGTTTTCTTCAACAATGGTATGTGTGTTAATAACTGCATTTACAGTTAGGTTTTTACTCAGGGTTTACCAGCTTAATTATTAATGTTCGCTTTCTCAAAAACTGCATGACAGATGCACATTAAGATGGCTAATTGACTGAATAAGACAAAAAAACCACATCACAACATTTGTATTTATTGAATAATAATGTTCTCCTAAAGCTTTTGTGGTGGCTCCTACAAAGTGCTGCAAATTATATGTATGTCTGGGAGTAGTTTTGAGGACTTAACCCTTCCTGATCCGGAGTTGCATGCGCTGCTTAAAGTAGAGATCCCATATTTTTATTTTTTATTTTTTGAAAAAAAATAAATAATGTCATTTATTGAAGGAAAATAATTTCTCAGTCCTACACCAATTTTTTATTTCGGAACTGATGCCTAATTCCACCTCCAAGTTACATGGTGCGGGTCTCTTGATGAGCAATAAGGGGTTATTCATTTTTTGTGCAAAATTAACGTGTGTGTCCTGTGATTTCCGTGCTAATGTGCTACCACCCACTTTTATGGGTAATGGCAAACTGCTTTATTTTTCATAATGTTTTGGATCAACACAGAGCTGTCATACTCTAATGACCTGGGAAATTGGTAAACAGTGATATAGGTGTGGAAGGGCACGATCAGATCTTAAGTGAGATTCATAAGCATCTTTTGTAACTGTTGGTTTAATATAATCTTATTTAAAGAAAAGAAAAAAGTGTGTTTTTATTGAGTTTCAAACAAAGCACAAATTGGACATACATCAAAATTGTGTCTGCAAAGAACATAATGTACAAAACATGTTCAAAATATGAAATACTTGAAGAGTGGTTTAATGGGCCCCATTCCGGTGCAGTACCACAATCCCAGGACCTAATTGAATATGCCCCTAACAATCAGCCTTTTGGTGAACCACCCGATTAGTGATGTGTGAGACATAATGAAGCATGCTAGTCCTGCAGGTTCCGTCATACAGACCCCCAACTCCATATCAGGGAAGAGGGAGACCGGAGGGGGTGGGTGAAATACATTCCCAACATATCCAATTTTCAGCCCCAGATGTGGTTGTATTATGGTAAGAGGTCAGGCTGTCCCCAGTGCCATATACAAGAACCAGGTGGTAATAATTTTAATATATTATTTCATAAATCAGGAGGAGCTGAGTCAATATAAGGGCCCCACTTAGCGTAGAATTTTATCACCCCCTTCTCAATACCCGGAAGCGTTGCCCTTCTGTCAAAATACAAGGCACCTAAAAGTTCCTTATTGACTTCGGAAAGGGAAGGAGGGGCAGCAATAGTCCAATGACTGAGTATGACTAATTTAGCGGTAGTGAGTGCCACAGTAAAGAATGGTTTAATATCCTGGATCTCTCATGGGGGTATTAATAAGGTGCAGTGATACTAAAAGGATGCCAGCTTTGCCAGGAGACAAGGAGGTGCCCAAAGAGACATTGTTGGAAGCTTAAAACCTCATTCCAGACTTTCTGAATTCTTCGACAAGCCCATATATTGTGGATAAAGGATACCTGCGCATGGAGCAAGTCCCTGTTTACTCTCACATAGTGTTTTCTTTGGTTCTCTGCTATGTACGCTCTGTTTAATATGTTTATATGCACCTCCTGTAGTCTAGTTGTGTCACCATTTCATTACATAATCATGGTATTTAACAAAATCCGTTGGAGACGGGAGTATTACAGAATGTTTGGCCCAAGCTACACTTGTGGATTCAGAAAGTTTTTTGACATATATCTTGGGAGAGAAGATCATTGTATATCAAATTTTAAATTTCTTGCTCTCTGAAAAATGTAGTCCATGATCTAGAGCACTGAGGACAGGAAGAGTTATCCTCCCCTCGGTGTGGAGCGTGACTTAATGGCGTAATTGTAAATACATGAAATTATGTGTATTCCAAAGCTGGCTGGAAGGAGAGTAAGGTGCAGGTTTAACAGAATCTTAATAAAAATTTGTAATTCATGAAGAACATCTCAACATTCCAGATCATACAAATGTCATTAAAGTATGGTGGGCAAAGTACACCTCCTGAAGATTTTATTTTCTTTCAGGTACCCTACAAATTTGCAAACAAAGGGGGGGCCAACCGACTGATTAGTAAGGGAACTTGTGAAATTAAATACTTTGTTTTCAAGAACAGCCTAAAGACTGATCTAAACGTGGTCCGTTTGTGCTACAAGTCTTGTGTACATTGGTGTATTGATACACAAGGATGAAATATCCATGCTGATTTATATACCAGGCTGAATCGATTTCATGGTCGGTTGTACGTAATAAATCAACAAACTGCTAAATGTTATGTAACCAAATTGCTGCCAGAAACAATTGGGCAGAATTACAATGGAGAAACTTCGCTGTAAATCTTTGGTAGAGTATAAATCGCAGGCATGATATGACAGTCCATTCTTCAATATTCTGAAGGCTCCAATAGATCCAATCATTGATATAATACACGTTATAAACAAATAAGCAATTTGTGTTCAAATACTACTGGTTGAAACGTGTGTAAAAGGTAAGTGGCCTCACTAACCAGCTGGCATTGATTGTGTATGCCTTTGGTAACGTGCATAGACATCAGGACAGATGTACCTCTATTTGTCAGCAGGTGTCACAACCTAATTTGTGCTATTCTGTAGAGAATTTAAGGCACTCCAGGTATCCTTGGATAAATGTGTGTTTTGATGCTGTCTGTAACACTGTTGCAAAGTATCATGTCTCATTGTACTCTTGCATGTGTCAGTTGTGGGGTAGAAAGAACAAAATCACCTTTCAATTTAAATAGTCCTTTCTTTTCTTTAGATCAGTGGGAACGTATTGCATTGTTCCTTCCCCCAGGGCTTCACTCCCCTCCCTCCTTAGCCCCCTCCGCCTTTCTGTTATAACACTACCTTTTACTCTGCTTAGAGTTCATCCTCGACTTCTAACTCCCATTCATTCCACATATTCAGTCCCTCTCCAAATCCTGACACTTCCAACTCCGGAACTTATCCAAGGTACGGCCCCTTTCTCACCATAGAAGCTACTGAAACTCTTATTCACTACCTTGTAACCTCTCACCTTGGCCATTGTAAGCTCCTCCTCTCTGGCCTACCCCACAGCCCCCTTGTCTCTCTCCAGTTTATCCACAATGCGGCTGTCTGCATTATTTTTCTCTCTTTTCACTCTGTCTGCTGTCCCTCTCGAGCAGTCGCTACACTGGCTCTTCTTGCCCTACATCGTCATCATCATCACCATTTATTTATATAGCGCCACTAATTCCGCAGCACTGTACAGAGAACTCTCTCACATCAGTCCCTGCCCCACACACACACACACTAGGGTCAATTTGATGGCAGCCAATTCACCTACCAGTATGTTTTTGGAGTGTGGGAGGAAACCGGAGCACCCGGAGGAAACCCACGCAAATATGGGGAGAACATACAAACTCCTCACAGATGAGACCATGGTTAGGAATTGAACTCATGACCCCAGTGATGTAAGGCAGAAGTGCTAACCACTGAACCACTGTGCTGCCCTTACAGAATTCAATTTAAATCCCTCACCTTCACCTAGAAAGCTCTCCACCAATCCCCCTCTCCTTCATCTCTACGCACGCTCCTTGTCACACCCTCTGCTCTGCCAATGACCGCCAACTCATTACTTCACTGATTACCTCTTCCCACTCCCACCTGCAGGAGTTCCTACTTCACATTGTACATTACCTTCACTCTCACTCACTGTCCCGTACATAACTTGATCTGTGTTACAAAGTAATCTGTGTGTAATTTGTTCATTGCAAGATGTCTGGTCTTTTGTATAAATATGTTTAAATGTAATAATGTATTATGTATCAGCGCTTTCTTTGTATACTACTGTACATTTCAAGTAGGGCGCTGCTGAACTTTTTGTGACGCTTTATAAGTAAAATAATAATATGGATTTCCAAAATCTATATTGTTTAAAAAGACCAGGGTCCTGTTGGAATGTTTAATGCGAGATACAGGACAAAATGATAAGTCTTTAGATAGTAAAGATGTTTCATCTGGAGTTTAGATGTGGGGGACAGATTGATTTAACGGTTGATCTCTGCCCTTTGTCCCCTCCGTCTTTCCATCCAGGGTCGTATTTCTCATGTATCCCTTGTAAAAAGGAAACCCCCTTCTTTGCTACATCGGTAGCGATCTTAGGTATTTTTTGGGCCAGGTAGACTCAAGGGCTGCTGTGTTTACTATCAAAAAGAGCGGTCTCCTTTTGTAAGATCTCACACGATCGTTGTCCATTTATAATCAATAATAAATGTGATGCGTTTATTTCTACTTTACAATTGATCAGATTACTGCTTTCTCTGATATTGGTGTCTTTGATACTAATGGTCCCCCTGATGTGTGATAACATAATTCATTTTCTACTATGGGGAATAAGAGATATTTTATTTTTTTATGTAGCTTTTATGTAGAACTGACCCTTTTGTATATTGTGCCTTTGTCCATTGTGTTTTGATCTTCTTTGCGTCAGTGTATTTGTGCCTTTTCCCCTTTTGTATATCGTGTCTGTTTTTCTTTTCTTCTCTTTTCTGTTTGAGTCATTGTGGGAATGGAAAGAACATATTTTTAATTGCTCCTGTTTAATCGTTACCTTGGCAGTTGGGGGTTGTGTTAAAGGTGGACACACTATTCTAATCACTGGGGCTAGTAATTGAAGCTGGTTGTACTTGCTTTGTTATACATCGATGAAGGGACTTTCAGATTCTCAAAACGTTGAATTAAACACAAAGGGGTGTATTTACTAAACTGTGGGTTTGACAAAGTGGAGATGTTGCCTATAGCAACTAATCAGGTTCTAGCTGCCATTTTGTAGAATGTACTATATAAATAACTAGAATCTGATTGGTTGCTATAGGCAACAGCTCCACTTTTTCAAACTCGCAGTTTAGTAAATATACCCCCAAGAATATTGCTGAAATCATGACGGTTTTATGGTTTTTTATTCATCTTTATTTTATAGAGCCAATGTGGACCGGGCACCCGTAATCATTGACCTAGAACAGGCCTGGCCAACCTGTAGCTCTCCAGGTGTTGTAAAACTACAAGTCCCACCATGCCCTTCTACCGTTCAGCAGGCTATGTATTGGCAAAGCATGCTGGGGCTTGTAGTTTCATAAACTCCTGGAGAGCCACAGGTTGGCCAGACCTGACCAAGAGAGCGCCGGCTGGTTATCTCATGATTACTGCAGATTAAGCACATGTAAACGGATTTGAAATTAAGTCATTGTAGCAAACGTAGGTGTCTGCGTTTTTATTTGCGATTGAATGTGTGTTGCAGCGCGTCTTTTAATGCTGCTTGTTCCTTTTCAGTGTGTCGGCGCAGTCGGAACCGGTTGTCTCTATGGGAATGCGCTGAGATGTGGTTAAGACAGTTTACATCTGCGTTCACACATGTGTTAGAATTAAAATAACTTCCTGTTTTGTCACAGTTGCATGTTTAAAACACGCAGATTGGACAGACAGTTGTAGGCGCATATCAAGCACACGTTAAATGCATCCGTGAATGTTAAGCAGTTTATATGTGTATGATGTGCGTTTGAACACGCAATACAAAATACATTGCAAAAGCCAACGTGTAGGCAGCCTATGGTGCTTAGTTTTGCCATCAACCCTCGATGGTGGGTGCAGATTCTCAGCCCAGTCATGTAGAGTAGTGCAGAATTCTCCAAATACTTCTGTTCTGTTCTGTTCTAAAAGGACAATATGAAAAGTACCAAATTTATCTTGTGAGAGGAAAGTCTTTCTGCACCTGTTCTCTCTTCCCCTTTTCAGAGCGAGGCTTGAAGCTGCATTTCGGTGGAAACTCACACTGTCTTAATTGTGAACTTTGGCTATAGTTTTACTCCTCTAAACCCATTGTCTTTGTTTAAATGTATTGTACAAACGCACAAACCTCACACCCTTCTGCTGTGTTCTTCTAACGTCGGACAGGGATGGATTTGGTTCAGTGGGAGCCTGTAGACACATAACATTAGGTGCCATAATCCGCACCCTACCCATTAGCCACAGATTTTTTTCTGGTGGCCACGTGATAGATTATATTGCCCTTAACTGGCAGATTTCACCCAGGTCAACACATCAGCTTAACTGTCCCCATGGGACTTTTGTCAATTCATGTATATTTGCTAAACTGCGGGTTTTGGTAAAGTGGAGATGTTGCCTATAGCAACCAATCAGATTCTAGCTGTCATTTTGTAGAATGCACTAAATAAATGAAATCTAGAATCTGATTGGTTGCTATAGGCAACATCTCCACTTTTTCAAACCTGGAGTTTAGTAAATATACCCCCAGGAGTTTGTGTTATGTTTACAAACTATTCTCACCCAAGCTGTAGTGCCAGGACACCTGTTTTATTTCATACTACTTGGCAGCAGGGTTACTCTCTCTTTCATTCCCTTTTGCATATGAATGCCACTGATATTGGGCAAGAAACTGTGACCAAAAGAAAAGGTCAAAGGTTTATAAAAAAAATACCCCAAATTACTTTAAAAAAACAAAACAAAACCCCTTTCTTGCCACTGAAAATGTAATGTAACCGGTAATGTTCCTAAACGCCACACATCAGATATTGGTGGATTACCAGAACTGGTTGCTATAACCATTGATAACATTTTGCACCAAAAAAACCCTGATTAACAGGTTTTAATAACCTTATGAACGTCATGTCACCTGCCCTAATCCTGTCCTATCGATGGATGCACCTAATCTGTGGTGGGTGGTGAATGTCACCCCCCTTTGACATAACGCTGAGCGCCCCCCTAAACATGGTTTAGTTTCTCTTGTCACTCCCTCATCTCATCTGTGCTATCACCAGTATGCACCGCTCACTGGGGAGCTAGATATCTACATATTAGTCTTGGCTAAAAATAACCGAAGGCATAACTGTACCTCTTTCATGTTCCGTGTCAGCTCCTTCAGTTTTTGTATCTCCTCACCCCCACCCCCCCCCCCCCCCCCCCCCCACAACAAACTCACCAGGCTCACCGCTTCCTCTCGCACGCTGGGTGGTTTTGAATGCAAAGATACAGAAAAAAACCCAAACTAAAAGCAAATATGAGTGGCAGTGCTTGCAATCACACAACAGGAGCACTTCAGCCCAAACCTTCCTGTATATTGTAAATGTTTCACTGCATGATGAATTAATCCTTTGTTCCATCTCTGCATAGTTCTTGGTTGGAATCAGTGGAATCTCTCGGTGTTTCTACACAAGTTCTGTCCCAGAATTGGGGTGAAGATGTGTACAAGTGGCTCCTATCCAACATGTTGACTTTAAAGTGTACACGTCACCATGGGGTGTGAGGCAGTCAGTGCCTCAGTGTGTAGTCGCTGGCTGCTAGTGAATTTTATAGGCTGCATTCTCTTGACTATAGGTTAAACCTTCAAAATAGCTCCAGTATTGGCAGGTAACGGGTACAGTTTCACAAGAGTGGTGTCTGCAAATGAATTTAGGACATTTAAATCGTCTGCTCAGTCTTAGGGCTAGATGTACAAAACTGCGGGTTTGGAAAAGTGGAGATGTTTCCTATAGCAACCAATCAGATTCTAGCTTTCATTTATTTAGTGCATTCTATAAAATGACAGCTAGAATCTGGTTGGTTGCTATAGGCAACATCTCTACTTTTCCAAACCCGCAGTTTAGTAAATATACCCATTAATCTCCCTCAAGGTAGGAAGTGTGCAGGGTGCTGTCATATTAATTTCAATAATTAAACACACCCCATCTTCTTCATTATTAGTCAATGTGCAAAAGGGGAGATTGGCGTTCATTGCGGGCTCACTGCAGGGAAAATTCAAGACACTACATGAGTGACAACTAGTGTCGTAGTTGCCCCCAAAATGTCCCCATATTTGATCAATTTGTGTTTTGGGTAAAATTATGTCCACTTAGCATATTTATTTTACAGATTAATCCACTTCCTTCAAAAAAGGAAAATTGCCATGGTCCCATGTCTGTGCAGTTCTGGGGGAACATACTCCTGCTAATAATGCTAGCGAATTCAGGACTGTACACACTGTAGAATTGGGAATGAATACAACAAACAGTGTAATGTGTCTATAAAGCTGATTGGACGAGTCACTGTAGCCGTCCAATCAGTGCAGTGAAATATGTTCTCATTCAAACTTCCCCAGGGTGTGTCCTGTAGAAGCAACTACTACTACCAGATCCTGGAGATGTTACTCCCTGCGGTTGTGAGAGTTGCTGAAGGGGGAGAAGAGGTTAATTTGCAAAATAAAAATTGAGCATGGACATATCCTTCAAGTTGTCCTTCAAAGCCGAAATAAACGGATATGTTATAGTGGATTTTGTTCTGTTCTTTTATACCTTTTTCCTTGGTAAGTTTAAATCCTCACTTTATACTCGGGAAGATAATGTAAGACTTGTTTTATTGGTTGCTGGCCTATTTCTTTCACAAAATCGGACAAACCATGATGAAACGGGCATTTTTGCTACAGTTGACCTGATGGCAGCTCTCCGTTAGCAAAGACTAATGAGATTGTGTAAAGTCAGCATTTCTGTCAATGACTATGACTAGATTTCCACCTTCTGAACCAAACAGATGTGTAAGGTTCCTAGACAAGCCAAGGACAACCCTTCTAATTCAAAGCCATCTACAATAGCTGGTGGTAATAAGTTAGCGGATGCCATCAAGGGGCCACAAACAATATTAGCTCCGCGGATGTCTTCATTGATCCACACCGGACTGACCTGCTGATCCCAACAGCTTGCAGAATAGAATCCATTTGTTTTCAAGTCGTAATGATAGATGCTCCTAAGGTAAATGGAACATATCAATCTGCTCCTTGTTTTTGTTTTGCCTATAATTTATTGTCAAGGACCATCGGATCAAATCGTAAGCCCGTTAGTTGTCGTATCTCAATGAGTTCATAAGTCAGAGAGGAGCCCAAACGTTGCTGTACTCTTCCTAATGATAGTGAACCAAGTGACTATAGATATTATCTGTGAGTTTTTCCCATCCGTGTGTTCTGCAGTCTCAACGTTATTGGGAAGCACCGTAGTCTGTCAGACTAGGTGTCAGGCTCAGAAGCCACTGAATGCACTGAGAACACCCACTGGTATTTGCCCCACTGAACCAGGAGGTGCGGAGTCGAGCGTACCCCTAGTTTTCACCAGGGACCCCCGCAAGGAGTTATGGGCTTGGCTGCAAGGGGTACGCAGGTGGCGGTCCACCCATACAGCTACCAGTGAGGTGAAGAAGGGACAAGACGGTCCGGGTCAAGCCAGCGGAAGCAGGCGGTACAATGGGGAGAATCCGTAAGCGAAGTCAAACAGCCCGAGGTCAGGGGTCACGAGAATCCAGAGAATAGTCAGCAACCTGGAGTCAAACCAGAACACAGGAACTAGTGAATAGTCAGGATAGCCGGGTCAAGCCAATAGAATATGAAAGCCAGGAACACTGGAGGAAACGGGGAGACCAATATGGAGATCTGATACTCTGGCACCCTACTGGTTCTAGAGTGAAGTTTAAATAGAGGCAGGTTGCAGCTGATAGGAGGAAGCTGCAGGAAGGAGGGGGAACATAGTGTCCCGTTGCCTAGCAACGGGACGAGGCGCGCATGCGCCCAACACCAGGAAGCCGGCCAGGGACGCTGAGTGGCTGTTGCCTAGCAACAGGACACCCCCCGGCCGGATACGTCAGGTGACTGTCCCCGCTTTTGTGGGAGTACAGCGGGGATGGCGCCTGACACTAGGGTGTCCGTGCTGTGTAAACATGAAGCTCACAAGCGTCTATCTGATACCAGACTTTGCCAGCCACCTACTGACATTGTAGAACACTACACTGATCCAGCCAGGAAAGTGTGGACTTGTGAAGCTCCTGCAGTAACATATTGCAGTGAAGGGAAAAGTTCCTCTATTCCTTAACGCTTCCGAGTGCCACACTTCTCTGGGTTAAGGAACTGTGTAATTCGGCAACGCCCCATGTGATAGACTTGGGCTGGTGTCGCAGCGAAGGTTTCCAGCTATTAAAGCTCAACGCTCATAACAGAGCTCAACATTCAAAAGATCTGAATCTGCTGTTGGAAGTTGGGACAAATGGGAACAGAGGAGAAACCCTCCTCCCTGTGAAACAAGTGGTTCAGCCCAGAAGCTACTTTGTGTGATGGGGAAAGTGTTTAGGCCTCATTCCCATGAATAGTTCCATTCCCATGAACAGTCTTCAATTGGTACCATATGTCATGCGACAACACTCATAGGAGCATAAATCAAATATGACCAGATGTTCTGCTCCTCCCTGACTGTCTTTTATTGTGCTCTCTTCTCAACATATGTCTTTTTAATTGTTAAAAGTTGCACGATGTCTTCCTGTGACAGTGTCTCTTCTGCCATCCATGTGCGCAGAACAAGCTTCCGAAACCATAAGCCCAATTTTAGCAGAGAGCGGCTGCTGCTTCCCTCTCCAGAGCAGCCTTTCGATTTGCTTTAGGATGTCGTTCCTCTTGACAAGTCACAATGTCGTGTCTCTGGATAATAGAAGTATGCCGCCATTAATCTTGTCCACAGGAGCGATTTTTCTTATGAAGTTTGGGGACGCGTAGAACATATTTCTTCTCCTCGGTCATTTTGAATCCATATCTCTAGTTTGGCAGATTTAAAGAAAAGCAGATGAACTTCACGGCAATAAATTAGATTTTACCCGCAGGATACAAGTTTCGGTGATCTTCTCAATTAATAAATCAGAAACAAAATTGAAATTGTATGTATATAGATGTTGTAGATTGGTAGGCTGCTTATTTAATGAAATCTAAGATCTGGTTGGCTGTTATGGTTTGCAGTGCAGTATATTTTTTGTTTTTTACCTCCTCCTTTTTATAGTAAATAATACAGTAAGTTTAGGTTCATAGGTTGTGGTCTATTTTGGGTATGGCAAAGACTTGAGAGTTGGCCTTGTCTTCGCCAGTGGTGGATAAGTTGGGGAAGAGCTGAAAGAGAGTTGACTAGCTGCTGGTTCTCTGATACAATAGTACCTGATTTGTATCACTTGACTTGGCAAAGGGGTGTCAGGAGTATATGCACCGTATATGTGTGTGTGTTTGATCAACAGACAATAAATAATAAGTCCATTGTATACACCCCTGTTTCAGATAAAGGTGGCTCTATTTATTTTGGAGCCAGGGAGGGTGAGATCGGAGCCCCCACTCTTCTGTCTACTTTGTTATTTAATGCCTGCTGATCAAAAATGATGAGCAGGCAATAATTAAACAAGGGCAAAAAAGAGACTCCGCCCTATCCTTGGCATTTTCATTGCTGTTGGCCTATCGAGGGAGTGCACTCACATGTGACATCACGACGTGCGCACGTGACCTGCAGCATCACAATTAAAGCCGCCATTCACAGTTGGCAGCGATAATTGGGTTAACTGCAGAGCGAATTTAACTTAAAGGATTAAACCCAATAGGTCCATTTTGTCAATAAAAGACCCACGCACGTATAAACATATACTATATGTTGGAGTGAATTTGAAAGGCGTGAAAATGACCATTGTTAGAGCAAAACTAAAATAAAGAAGATTCCCTGTACAAAATCCTGTGTCTGCCTTTCCTGTTGCACAATTCTTGAATGATACCTGTGCACTTCAGAATTAGGCCGGGCACCCAACGCCGCCAAGACAATGGCATCAATCGCGATGTTCATGCATTGTGCGGGGTCATTACAGGATATTCTATTGACTGTCGTGTATTGAATACCAGTAAATGGGGTATGCAGGCTCTGAAGGCTACCGTCTCTTCTGTCTGCGAATGTGGGTATGGGGTCATTGGAACCATACTAGTTTGAGCTTGTACTGGTATTTAAAAAATAAATAAATAAAAAAATAAAGAAGAAAAAGGAAAAAACTAATAAAATCATCATGTTTTTTTACTTTGTAACCGGGCTCTATCCGGCTGTTGACGTTTGGGTGCAGGCTTAAATGTTTCGATCAAAATATGAGCCACACAGGTATGCAGTGTTAAGAATAACGCTGACAACAACTGACTTTTTGTTCTACATGGCTGTTGACTATATTAGGGTGTAGTTTACAGTCTAAGGCAGATAGACATGTACATTTTTATGGAGTCCCTGCCTCTTTAAATGTTCACTGGCTCCTTTAAAACTCTTCTATATTACCAGTTTTATCTCCTTATTTAGCAATTGGGTCAACTGTGCAGATATTTTATGATATTTTTCATTTAATATTGTGCCTGAAAATGTAGAGAATTGTGAAACTCTTAATTTTCAACTACAGTCATTAAAATATAACCTACATTAAAAATCAGGACATTCTACACTGCAGAATGTTTAAAAACACGTGCATAGCCCCTTTTCACGCTAATTCTTCACTGACTGCATGTTCTGGCCTCATGTTGACCCACCTGGGCTTGGGTACGTTGGTCCTAGGCTTGTTTGGATAATGGCAGAATTTATTCCCGTCCCATGACCCATAATTGAACATAGCTTCTGGAAATATATTTGTTAGCATTAACAAAATATGTGTATTATCTGTAACCTTTACTGAACAATGGTATGAATCCCTCTTAAGCTGCTGTTCTTTAATTGAGACCATCTGTAACGGAATGTTGTGACACCTGGGCGTTAGCACCGGCGAGGGCTGTGTAGCACAGTGCTACTGAACACCAGACACTCCTTACATCTGCATCTCAGGTGACTAGTACACCCCCCTTCTAATTTCATGCATGGCCTGCCAACTCAAACCAGAACTAATTAATTCTTGAGCCATCCTCAGAAGTGGTTCAGTTTGTACGCTGCCACACACACGGTCGCCAGAGAGAGCTGCAGTGCTGTGCAGGCATTTTGCAGATTTAATTAGCTCTATTAAGGTCATGTATTGAAAGGGTTAAGACCTCATTTCTAGGTGTCACAAGATTTTTACTTTGATAAATGTGTTGCAGGGTGTTTCCTACCAGCCAAACAAGTGTATCCTCGTGGCTGTAAGCAGCTGTACATTTATTGCAGCTGAAAACCTCTTGGGTCTTTGAAGTCTATGGACAATGTTTTTGTGGTGGGTCAGCAATTTGCCCCGTATGACAGCTCGCAGTAGTGTGTGTATGTATACATGTATGTATGTAGGTATGTATGTATGTATATATATGTATGTGTTTTATATATGTGTGTGTGTGTGTATATATATATATATATATATATATATATATATATATATATATATATATATATATATATATATATATGTATATGTGTATATATTAAAGGAAAATTCTTTGTATACAGTAAAAGAGTCCATATGTTTTCCTACCCACATACTTGAAAATGAATCTTATTTATAAATAGTATGCGCTTTCTCTGTATTCTGCAAACCGGTTCTTGAAATACACGCCCTTGCAGAATGTGACAACTTTTTTTTTGTTTTGTTTTTTGTTTCCTTTATTTTATTTTTTTTAAAGTGAAATTGTAATATTTTTTATTTTTTTTTGAACGGTGATAAATGTATATTCGTTTCGCAGCGGTGGAGAGAGTCCTGTGGCAGATGGTGCACATGTTCTTTTTTTCAAATCCATATCCTCACCGTTTATTCATATAGCGCCACCGTTTCCGCAGCGCTGTACAGAGAACTCGCTCACATCAGTCCCTGCCCCATTGGAGCTTACAGTCTAATATACACACACAGACTGTGCCCTACATAACAGTACCCTATATAACCTGTGCCTTGTCTTTGTTGCGTTTCACTCCTTTTTAGCGGCTGATCTGAACATAGGTGGTTCTGCTTATTCACTGCATATGGCATTCTGACTGCAGTTTCTATATTTGCTACGTGTTTTTACTATTGTATCTTATGTGCTGTTCATGTCCAAGTACTTTTTCTGTAATGTTCCTGTGAACGATGTTGCCAAAGTTTTGTACTTCTCAGTGTAAGGCTTCTTGCCATATAACTTTCATTCTGTGGTAGTGGCTATTGTGTGCTCCTGTAAGAGTACATTATACTGATATATATGGTATTATTTCAATAAATATTTGTTTTGCCTTTATCTTGTTGATTTATGGCAACGTCACTCCCATGTTTGCAAGATTTCTTTGCTCAACAGTTATTTAGTGGTAACGCATAACTTGGGCACCAGGTTGAGTGCTACATTGATTACAAAGGGAGCAGACCTTGTATATATATATTCTTTCTAACCACTTACAGGGTTACCTGCCTCTCTCCATGCACACACTGCTCCAGCCATACGATCAATAGGCTAAACGTGACATCCAGCAAAGTTGTAGGGTTTAAGAGTTTTCCTGCAGGATGGTGGAATAAGATATACCTTGTACCCATCTAATAAACAACAACATGCCCCATCTCTGTTCGTGGGGCCTGGCGGAGATGGACCAGTCGGCTATTCTTATGTTCTTATGCAGGTGATCTTGGCGTGGAATTTGTATGCTCTACCAATATTTGAGTGGGGTGAAGTTTGATTTCCTCCCATGGCCCAAAGACCAACTAGATGGATTAATTGGCATCCAACTGATAGACCCTGGTGCAAGGTTTATGTCTGTAGCAGCCGGTAAATTAGATTGTAAGCTCCACTGTGGCAGGGACTGATGGGTCTGAATAAGGCTTTGTTTACAGTGCTGCGGAATATGCAAATACAGGATGATTTGTTAGCGTATGTGACCAGACTTTGCCACCCGGTCTTGGGGAGAAGGGATGTTACACAGTTTATTTGGGTTTGCTCCTACTGGTGTCACCTGCAACTAGACACTCGCCGACTCGCGAATGCAAACTGCAAAATAGTTGTAGGAGAATTCGGCTGCCGCCATCTGGCTCCTTCACTGACAGCTGGAACTGCTTACTTCTGGGTAACTGGTATAGCTGCTTCAGCACCTCTTTGCTGTGGGTTGGCTGGTACTTCCTGATCACTTACTATGAATCAGAACTGCTGGGTAGCGGGCAAAGTGGTGGCACAGAGATGCTGGGTTCTCAACACAGGAAAGCCGGGGAATGGATTAGAGCAGTGTTGGCTAACCTGTGACACTCCAGGTGTTGTGAAACTACAAGTCCCAGCATGCTTTGCCAATATACAGCAGCTTATTGCTAGAAGGGTATGCTGGGACTTGTAGTTTCACAACACCTGGAGTGTCACAGGTTAGCCAACACTGGATTAGAGTGTAAGCTCCTATCTGTTGGTCACAGGATACAGCAGGCAATAGGCATCCGGCAGAATCTTCAAGCAGTGATGTTTATTTGCTCAAGGGATCCTTACAAGGACCATTACACACTAGTTGGAGATACTAGTGAACTTCCAGAAGTATTAATTGTGATATACAAAATACAGCTCTTTATATACTGTTTCTGACACATGTTGGCAGGGGGTAACCTAGCTCCCTGCCTATATCTACCACCACAACGTCTGAGATATCACATTTAATATTTAGCACCAGGATGTAATATATTCTCTAAAATTGGATTTAATTCAATTTAAACTTAACTAAATTCACATCAATCTGTGAGTTCCTAAATTACTTGCTGTTATATTATTCAGATAGGTTCTCTATCTCTCCAAGACACAGGATAAAAGTCTAATGACCAGTTCTTGTGAATTTAGGCTAAAAAGAGGTGTTGGTCACTCAGATGTAAAGGCCTAGTTAGCATGGGACCTCCTTCAGACCGGTTACAAAAACAAATTTCCTCTCACATGCAATACTGCTTCAGAAATCAATACATTTCCAAGATAGATATCAGTACATTTGCAATGATAAACAGTGGTGCATTGGGTCACTAATTGAAATAAATTTATACAATAAGTTATTTGTAAGTAATCCAGCCACACCGTAGGTATACATAATGGAGCTGTACTGTAGGCACATGTCTGGCTTAAATATTGCCCAAAGGGACTACACTGAAGCACCATGTGTGAAATGAAAGCTTAGTATAGCAATTTAAAGGTGTCAGTTTATCAGCTTGCAATTTGCAGTCACTTGTGTTAATCAAGTGTCACATTACGTTCTTGCCACATAAGAATTCTTTTAACACTTTCCAGAGTGTCTGATTTTTTTTATTTTTTTTTATAGAGAGAGGACTGTGTTCTATTGCTCAAATACGTGGTCTTTTTCTTTGCACTGTCAAATTTGAAAGATTCAACTTTGTAAAGATTTCCTCTCCTTATAAAAAAGAAGGGATTAATGTTACGATGTCCGCTTCTTTCAAGGATTTAGTTGCCAAAGACATTTCTGCTGAGTGATTTAAAGACGAACCTTAGAAAGAAGAAGTGAGAGGAATGAACGGTCGTCCACACAGCGGGTCATTCACCTCTGTGGGAATGTTTAGGAGCGCTAGTTGCTCACAGCGGTTTCACATGCGTAGTTCAGCAAAGGGGGACATTCCGGAAACTGAAAAGCGAATGCAAGATTCGTTTTCACCACGGTAAAACGACCCTAGAAACTATAGTGTGGTCCAAAGTAGAAGGGGCAGATTCAATTAGCTGTGAGGTGAGACAATGCGTCTATGAAACGGTCACGTCACTGTTTTTATTAAAACCTTTGCTCATTTTTCCTTGTGTCCCGTAGACAAGCGAGGGAAAATGAACGGAGATTTCTGTTCCGTATTGGTCGGCAAGGCGCACAGCCAGACATTAAGGTGATGTGCATTGCGGCTATTTGAATCTGACACTAATATAGAAATTATTTTAGCTGTGAAATATTTGGCCACCGTATAAATAGAAGATATCTCATGAAGATGAAGATATCATCATCTCACAGATGGTATCTCGTCCCGTCTCATGCTCTCCTCTCTGAATATACCTTATACTGGCCACACACGTTCTATCTGATATCTGTAGTGATATCCCGCAATTGGCCTGCTACATGCCACAAGAGCGATGGCTGCCGAGTCCTAGCGCCAAAGAGGCGACTCTCGGACAATTTGGCCACTTAGGTGAGTGTCAAGTGACCAGATACCGTCGTACCATCCAATCCCCCACTGAAGATGTGCTAGTGCCCTCTAGTGGTAAAATGCATGGAGGGCACCCAGTGCTTAACCCAATAGCCACATATATCCTACTTTTCAAAACCGCACTCATTTTCCTATGTCAGACCCTAAGTACTTAAGTTTATTCTGTTTTGTTCATTTTATGATTTTCTTTCCTGTAGTAGTAGTAGTAGTAGTCTAGCATATCTTCTGTGACTTGAAGGAAGGTTTATCCTTTTTATTCACCAAATCCTACCCCAAGCCCTACTAGACGTTGCTGTCAGCTGCTGAGGACAAAAAAAGCCACTACCCAGTTATGGTCGTACGATCCCAAACTGGTGTACGGGTGGGCCATCACCACCAAACCGTGGGACACTGCGGTGAACTGACCCATTGCAAATATGTATTTTAACCTGAGAATCGTAACCTTTGGTAGAGCATGCTTAGATTTGTAGTTCCACAACAGCTAGATGGCTACATCGCTGATGTCTGGATCTGGGAAATGCTTCATTGTAAGTCACAGGGGACATTTAAATGTGTCTTTCTATTTAATTCATTTTTAATTTAATTCCTAATTATTAATTAATTTTATTTCTATTTAATTTCAATGTAAGATTTTTAGAGCAGGACTGATGCACAATTGATATACAGATGTAGCCAAAGCAATCCCAAAATTGGGTTGTCAGGCTGTCCTAGATAGCTATTGCTGGAACCATGTGTTAAACTGCAGTCCTTGGTGCAATTAAAGTAATGACTCAAGAATTCCTTTTGCCATTACAACAGCTGCAGGAAAATATTCTATTGCTGATCTATCTTATCTGCTATTAAGTTTAAATTTGAACAGAGGATAGGGTTAAATCAGGCAGTAAGGCTTAATCACTAATCTTGTATTTAGGTGCAAAATGTTCCCTGAACCACAGCAGCCAATCAGCAACCAGCGTTTGTTTGTCAATGACTAGTGTGAGAATCACAGTGTGTAGTTGTGTTTGTTGCATCATTTGTACTGAACCATAGCAGTATTAGTAAATAAGCCTTAATATCTGTTACTTGTTATGCATTGTATAGAAGGCGGTGCAGTCATTTCAGCTGATAAATCTGGGATATAACGCAGCCAGGATCTCACGTGGACTTAAATAAGTTTAATCTATTTGAGCCATCTCACTTTAAAAAAAATAATAAAAAAAAATAAATGTTGACATATTTTACTTGATTTGGATCAGTTGACGTGATTAAATACTGTTCCTCAATGACGCATCTTAACATCATGAAAGACTTTTTGAATTGAGGGTAAGTGGGTGACTTGCCGGCACATTGATATTCATGTACGAGTAGATACCTCTGTAATTACCTAAATATATAATCTAGCTGTGAGTCATGAAGCACTTCTGCAAGTTATAAAGCCGACACGTGCCACGGTTGCACCACAGCCGGCCCTGTACATGCACGGCTCTGATTTTTGAACTTGCACAATGCGGATGCATTGGGCGCTGTGACTTGTAGTGCAGAACCACACGCTGCTACCTGTAAACGCTGCTCTTCTGTGACTAAACACCTGCCCTCCGCGTGCCAGCGAACCTGTGTATGACGCACTGGCTGAGACAATCTGTATTCTGCTGAATGGAATATGTATCCCCCTCAGTGCTGACTCAGACACTGCCGTACTGAACCTCGGCTTGCTGGGATGCATCTTACACGTTGCTGCTTTTGTAGGAACATATCGTGCTAAAACGGGTCTAGAGCCAGAATAGACTAAATCCACTTCTTGCTGATCTAAGTATTCTTTACATAGGTTTACTGCACCTTGTATTGCAGGTTTACTGCACCTTGTATTGCAGGTCTTTCTATACATATGTGCTATATTGATGGCTGTGGATTGGTTACAGATAGGGATATTGCTGCCCTTTGTTTTGTCTGAAAGGCATCGGCTGGGTCCCAGCTCCATCTAATGGGTATATTTACTAAAGTGCGGGTTTGAAAAAGTGGAGATGTTGCCTATAGCAACCAATCGGATTCTAGCTGTCATTTTGTAGAATGCTCTAAATAAATGACAGCTAGTATCTGGTTTCTATAGGCAACATCTCCACTTTTTCAAACCCGCAGTTTAGTAAATATAACCCCAAGTCTCTGATCCACCTAGGCCACTGCACTATTCAGACCTCTGCACCACCTAGGCCTATACACTGTTTAGGACTGTGCTGTATCAAGACCACGGCGCCTCCATAGACATCCCTCCATCAAAATCCCATTCTGGAACTTGTTCTCCCTCCCTCCCTCAATGCTTTTACCGTCCCCCCTAATACCTGACCTTTCCCCTACATGACTCATCTCCCAACCAGGCTTACTATCCCCACCATGGCATATCCATACATGCCCACTTTTAAGATTTCTCCCCCGGGAGATCCGGGGGAGAAGTCATGTGACATGGGCTAGGAGGAGGGCGTGGCGACATTTCATTTTGCGTCACCATAGACCCCCCCCACTATAGGAAAGCCGGAATTCGTGGAATGAAGCGGGCGGGGCTTAATGACACAATTGAGCCCCCCCCCCCCCCATTCACTGCCGTGAATTTCGCCAAATTTCGGGAGTTTTGCCTACTCTTACGGGAGTCCAGGAGGACTCCCCGAAATTCAGGAGCCTCCCGGGAATTCCTGAAGAGTAGGCTGGTATGGGCCTATCCCTCTCCCACCTTACAGTACTGAAAACCCTTAGATTGTAAAGCAGTTCCCTCACCACCCTCTGTGCTCATGTCTGCGTCATGCCTCGCCTGTCTCAAGTAGCCTGCCCCCTATGCTGTTATGCCCAATTAAAGTGCGCCCAAACTGGCAAAGCAAACATAACATCAGTGAAAATATTATTCAGCTGCGAAATGAATATACTGTATGAGACCTCTCCTACCCCCCTGTACTGACATCCTCGAGCGATGGCAGAATTCTGGAGAATTAAGTTTTGTATGTAAAAAAATAAAGCGAATCGCATGCAATAATTTTCATTTTGTATTTTTGTCTCAACACAATTTTTTTCTCTCCCTAGAACACATACCAGATCAGAGGTAAGCTGGTAGGGCATGCTGGGATTTGTAGTTCCACAACAGATAGCCAGCTATGCGCAGGACTAATCGCATAATTCTAGTAGAAAAATAGGTTTATCTGTGTGTATTTCCAGAAGTGAGCGCTGACAAGTGTTTTCACATGTTATTTTAAGCCATCCTACCTCATCTTCTCTGAGATGCTGTATAAAGAGATGTTCTCTATTCACCACCCACCACTGTGCCAGTAAATGCAGAGGGTTGTAATAATGGTTTGGTTATTTTACTTAAATAAATGTGGAGAGGAGCAGATTATACTCTGACAGCAGCACTTAGGGATGACACGGCGTAAGTTTGTGTGGGGAGGAAAGCTCTCCGGTGACGAATCGGAGCTGTCCATTACGCGTGTCACCTGCCCCTCCCTACTGGCTGTCATTCCGCATTATGTTCCCTGAAACCAGGAGGGAATTTATATTCATCCTGTGAAGTGCTTCAGAAATAGTCACAGTTTGCTTAGGTTTAAAGTGATCTGTGCTGAAGTGGAAGGCAGCTACAGTGGACACTGCGTGGAGGCGAGGAGAACACTTTGGGGTATATTTACTAAGCTGCGGGTTTGAAAAAATGGAGTTGTTGCCTATAGCTACCAATCAGATTCTAGCTTTCATTTATTTACTGCATTCTACAAAATGACAGCTAGTATCTGATTGGTAGCTATAGGCAACATCTCCACTTTTTCAAACCTACGTTTAGTAAATCTACCCAGGACACACACATTGCGCAGCACTTCAATGGCGGACAGATATGTATATAATTGTAATCTACGTTACTTAATACGTTATAGCTTTCCAGTGCTGGATTCACGGTATACCAAAATTTAGAGCTGTAAGTTACAATTTTAGCACCTGGGGCGAGAGGGAAAACTGCCGCCCACCCTGACCCTCAGTTTTAACCAAATTAGCCTAAAATATTCATAAACTGCGCCCCTCCCCCTTCAGCGTTGTGCTCTGGGGGGTCGCCCCTCTCGCACAGCCCCAGTTAGGGCCCTGACCAAACTGACAGAGCAGCAGAAGGGAGTCCAAAGACCCAGATTAAAGAAGTTTTAAAGCAAAGATTTAACATTAATTTATACCAAATGCCAACTATACATTCCTAAGATTTTAAGATTTGTGCTGATCAACTGCACAATAGAATTCCACCAATTCTGCACGTTGGATGCAGTTCTTGCCGTCTGCTGCTGCTCTCTAGGCCTTAGATATCACCTGTTATTGAAGAGGCGTATTTACAGTCCTGTAGAGTACACTATTATTACATTCAGTAAATGTGACATGCCCAGGACAGTAATGCACCAAGGTGTGCGGAGACGGTCACCTGTGTGTAGGTATCTGCTTAGCTGCCAACATTTAAATACAATCTCCAGGGAGACTTTGCTGCTATGCAGAGGCTGTGTGTTACTGTGCTGAACAGTATACTTTAAAGTAACTGGTGTGCTCACAGACACCCAAATATATCCACAGTGCGCTCTCAGTCCTCTGCTGCAGGTTGAGGGAGGAGCTTCTGTAAGTACACGAGCCGCCAACGACTGACAGCATGGCAGACTTGCTTTGCAGAAATACACGGCGGGGAATGGTCGATTCATTCACAGGGGTGGGGCCAGAGATATCACAACTACTCGGTCTCACCTTTTTAAGGTAATTTTTTTTCACTTTGATACTATGCAGGAAATAATTTGGGGTTTCAGGCAACGAACCACTCTCCTTACTACAATTAAATAGCCGCTAGCTGTAGCTTCGTGAGCAGTTGCTGTAACTGGTTGGCTTCAATGAATGAAACGGAATAGTCCTGTCAAGCGTTCAGAATTTTCAAAGCTGCAGGAGGTGGCTTGGTGGGCTCACTACCACTTGGATAGAACTGGTCTAAATAAACTTGGAACACAGGAGAGATCCCTAATCTTTGGTTTTAGCTATATGAAGCATGTTATTGGCAGTGATATTAATGTGATGTGCAGACACCAGCTGTACCAGCTTCTCCTTTTGTGGCTACTTATCTGTCACTTAGCACTTCATGCCCACATCCACATTAACACCTTGGGTTGCTAGTGCAGGGAGTACACACTTCTTGTGATTTGATTACTGTCTCTTTCTAATGTCTGCCTGGAAAGCAAGAGCTCCACCCGCTTCGTCTTAACCATTTATTGTCCATGTAGTATGATGAAGTGACTCTCTCACAGGTAGACGTTTAGCTTTTTTTCCAGGACTTGTGCACACGGACGTTAGAAAACAGTATCTCTTAAATATTTCGGTAAAGTTTTACTTTATCCTCAGATGGTAGAGGTAGGTATGCAGCGCCTCCGGTGGTGCACGGTGTTTTGTGCACTTAATAAGAGCTCCTGTACAACGTCATTGTATTTGTACTGCTTTGTACAGAGAGTTAACACTTGGGGGCGCTGCAGGCAGAGTTGAGCTTAACGCAAAGCGAGCGCTTATTAGAGAGTGTGTGCTTGCAGGTATATTGGCTTGCGTTATTTTTTTTTTCTACAAAGTTTGTAGCATTTGCAGTCCATAAGCAGGCTGCAATGTTGGTTTCCAAGCAAAGACTGTAAGTCTCCAAGCTGGACTTGTTGGAAAGTTCTGTGAGCGATTTAAAGGATACCATGCTAATGAAGAGGGGGCTCTTCAGCATCAAGAGGTGGAAACTCAGATCTGCAATGCTGGAAGTGGTCGAGTAGGACATTAGGCCTGGGTGTGTACTGCTAGCTGCATCAACACGTGCAGTCGGATGTTAAATTAACACTTGCTACTGCTGAGGTCCAAACAGTGGGAGTGAAGAACTAGGTGCCTGTACATCATATCTGCTGCTGAGCGGCCTATTGCTTGAAACAAGTTGTGGCTAAAAAAGATTTTGGTGGAAAGTGATGTGGTTCAATGTGGAGTGGGGTTAATAGGTTTATAAAATTGTGTTTGAAGCAGTAGCTTTTTGCCAAAATCACTAAAGTACAGAGGCCACCAAGCAAATATAGCTCTCCCTCATCAGTGAGAGGTGTCTCTTAATGCCAAGGGGGAGGGAGGGGGGGTTATGTAGAAGTTATAAAATGTAAAGTGTATTTGCAAAGTTTGCAAGTTGTGCTCTGTCCTTTACTTAGTGAACTTTTTTGTCTTCATCTGTTCATGAAACGCGTTTCTTTTGAGAACACTCGCAATAGAACACTGAAGATGTTCTTCGAAGTCTGGAAACAGACCAAGTGGTGTAGATTGGAAAGCGATTAAATTACATCCAAGGTCACAGCTATCAGGTGGTCAGGGCATCTGTCACCAGAGTTGTTTTTCTGTATACTTGTTACTTGTGATACCATAATTACCAATTGTCCCTAATTTCCATGGACAATCCCAACTTTTATTGTTTTGTCCGTGGCCACTTTTTTTTTGTTTATTTGAAATGTTTCAGTATTGACCAACTATATTGTACAATTCTTAATATTCTATATATTTAATGCAACTTTCACTATCAATTGTTACTCACCCTCTCCACAATAAAACCCCCAGTATAATATACATTAAAATACTGAAGAGGGTTATAGGTCATCAAAATCTGCTGAGACTGCACAGTGTGGGATATACACCTGTTCAACGATGAAATGTCCCTACTTTTTTTTTTTTTTTTTTAAATTGCTTCCTCACTTTCCTTCCTTATTTTGAGAAGAATCTCCCGGGAATACTGAAGATGATTAGCGCTCCAAGATTAAAAGCGTTAAATATTTCTCGGCTCTTCCGTAGATGGAGAAGCTCTTGCAGCATCACAACAAATATAAAACATTTAAAATAAAAACACTGATAGTATATAACAGAGTGAATCGTGTCGCTGGATCAGCTCACTCTTTTGAACTTCGGCTCAGCTCACAGAATGGCCATCGCCACCGTGTGATGGGGATTGGCAAACTTTAAATAGGACAAACTCACAAATTTCTTGCGTCATCTGGGACGCCATTCCTCCCAGACTCCCAAGGGAGTTGGCCTACTTCCTGGATCCTGCTTCTCTTGTGCGTGTGTGGGCTGGTAGGTTCCGTCTCCGCTGCAAGTGGTGGTAGATGGGGACCTGATGATGCAACTCACTTTATTGTGGCCCCACCACCTTCTGCGCGATTACATCATCACACCTCTCCCCCCTGCACCTGCCACTTGAGCTTCTCCCTCCAAAAAGTAGGCGAGTATGACATAGGGTGCTACAATGCTAATGATTACATATAGATGTGTTTGGTAATTGTATCTCCCTCCTAAATATACAAAGTCAATTCATATTGTAAAGAGGGGGTTGCAGTCCCTGGTGTGTACTTTTATGGGTATCTCGGCTTCTTGCTCAATTTTGTAAAACTTTTTTTTTATTCTGCGATTGCACAACTATTGTCCTGGAGTAACTTATCTGCTCCCCAGACATTGTGGGTTTGAAGAAAAATATATCCAAATGATTGTGGTGTATCATTTGCATACTTGTATTATATGGTTTATTAATACATACCAACCCTGTACAGCTAGCCACAATTTATTGTGGCATGATGTTTTGAGCACCATTGAGGACAGTCCGATAGCTATTTTGGAGGCGAAGTTGGACACTTGTACAAGAGACGATCCTATTTCACGTCAGCTGACCCCATGAACACCAGTTTCGCAGCACTGTACAGAGACACATCAGTCCCTGAAGCTAACAGTCTAAATTCCCTAACACACACACACACACACACACTAGGGTCAATTTTGATAGCAGCCGATTAACTAACTAATATGTGTTTGGAGTGTGGAGGAAACCGGATCACCTGGAGGAAACCCACGCATACAGGGGGAGAACATACAAACGCCACACAGATAAGGCCATGGTTGGGAATCGAACTCATGGTCCTAGCTCTGCGCGGCAGAAGTGCTAACCACTAAGCCACCGTGCTGACCATAACTTTTTCCATGTAAAAGCCAAACCAGCCCCTATCCACAGGAAATAGCAATGTTCGTTCTACCAGCCATAAACTGTGCGGCTCCCGTTCTCCTTCCTGGCACTGTGTATATTTTTATGGCATTTCAACAAACTCAATTCTGACACTTTAATAATGGTCCAAATCATTCAGGCAGACAAAGCCAACCCCGCCATTGTCTGCCTCATTAACCAACGGTTATGTATCTTAATCTTGCAGATGACACAGAGATTAAAGATACGGTTATCTTACATCACATCTCTTATCTTCTCCTTGGCAATTGCCGGCCAGGAAAACCAATTAGCCAATCTGCCATACTTGCAAGATGCCCATTTCTCCTTTTCACAAATTACAGGGCTCTCCGTGCCGTCAAGTCGTTATCTCTTGCAAATTACTGAGTGCACGTATCCCTCAGTGTGTGTTTGATAACTTTATTATCTAAATAATAATAGGAATTACAATTTAACTTTCTAATTGGGCAGCTAAACGTGCTGCAGCGTGGTCTTTCTGTTCTAATTGTAATTGGAAGCAGTGCTTCGTCCCCTGTGTATCCGCATTACACGGAGTTCAAGGCTGTCTCTTGAATTTCGATCAGGTTTCCTTCCAGGCTGCAGTTTATTAAGAGGATGGAGACTTATCCATATGCTGGGTATGAAACTCTTATTCCAATTACACAGGCAGGATTGGGTTGTTTCAAATCCACAGCTGTTCTGTGATTGCGTTTTCTGTTATACTGCAGTGTATATTAAAAATACCAAAATCCAAAAACGTTCCTCATTCTGGGTCAGCCTGCACCTCCGTCTGGGCCACACTTGTCTCTACTACTCGGATGACACACATTTCACATTCTGCTTGAAGCAGAATGCAAAGAATATGAATATTAACATAGAAAACTGCTTTTGTCTGGACAGTTACACAACCGCGGGTGGATTGTCCTATCGAGACAACACAGGGTAGTTCCCAGATCCGTGAAGGTGTGCGGTACGTCTCTGTTTACTATGGAAAGCGGGAGCTGTGCGCACCTCTCGCTGGTGCTGCGGTAAATCAAGGGTGTTTATCAAAGGAGGGGTGGGGGTGGGGGTTGGAAGTGGCCTGTCACGTTAATGACACTATAGATGCCACTGACTGGTATTGGCGCAACTAAACAGGTAGGTGTCCAACGCACCCCCGGTATTCACCAGGGACCCCCGCGAGGAGGTATGGGCTTGGCTGCGTGAGGTGCGCAGGTCGCGGTTTTCCAAATTAGTTGCCAGTGTAATGGATAATGTAGAGGGATGGTCATGCTGTCCGGGTCAGATAACCAAACAATGGCGTGGTACACTGGGAGGATCCAGAAGAATAGTCAGAGACCGGCTAGAGGTCAGAATACAGACAGGGAGCAGTGCCAAAGCGCAGGACAAGAGAATAGTCAGGAACAAGCCAGGAGTCAGAACCAAATACCAATAACAGGAACAGGGAACTGGAGGCAGGAACGCTGGAGCTGGTGAACCAATACCCTAGCACCAGAACCTAGTGAGGAGGTGCCTTAAATAGATGGAAGTGGCCCCTAATGGGTTACAGGTAATTTCGGATGCTCCTGACTGCCGATATCGTAAGAGATTGCCTAGCAATGGGACACGACCTCACTTCGCATGAGCGTGCAGTGTTGGGCCGAATCCGGAAGTGCGTCCCATTGCCTGGTGCAGCCCCTACAGAAGAACAGGCGTCCGTCCCCGGCAACTACGTACAGTGCGGGGGCGGTGCCTGACACGGTCTAGTTCTTTAGAAGCGTTTGACGTGTGATAGGAGGACATAGCACCCCCCAACGTGGCTTGGCCACAGGGGCTGGCTGGGCATGGGGGCTATTGTTCTCCGGGCCTTTCCCATAGTGGCTACTTTCTTTTTTTTCCTTTAAAAAGTTAATAATAGGGTGCTCAGCTTAATCTCGCTCCCTGGACTAAAATTTGACAGCCAGCCCCTGCTCAGTCATACCCCCTTGTTTCATGAAGACCACTATTGATATAATAATGGCGTTATAAAGAAATATATGGAGTTTTTGAAGTCTACTCATGTCTGTATGCTGCAAGCTAATAAACTTCCATCCCCACAGAAATGTCTATACCCAAATATAGAACATGAATGTCCTGTACACAGAAGGGCTAAAGACCAAACCTGGTAAAATGAGACAGTGCCTTGTTCTCTGTGCTTGGTTTTGAAATGGTTGAAGCATGTTCTCCAAGTTTCCCTGCAGCATAGTGTACAGTGCGATGTAGAGTTTTAAGTGTGTGGATGCAGGAGGGCGCACGGAGTGTGTGGGTGCAGGAGGGCGCACGGAGTGTGTGGGTGCAGGAGGGCGCACGGAGTGTGTGGGTGCAGGAGGGCGCACGGAGTGTGTGGGTGCAGGAGGGCGCACGGAGTGCGTGGGTGCAGGAGGGCGCACGGAGTGCGTGGGTGCAGGAGGGCGCACGGAGTGCGTGGGTGCAGGAGGGCGCACGGAGTGCGTGGGTGCAGGAGGGCGCACGGAGTGCGTGGGTGCAGGAGGGCGCACGGAGTGCGTGGGTGCAGGAGGGCGCACGGAGTGCGTGGGTGCAGGAGGGCGCACGGAGTGCGTGGGTGCAGGAGGGCGCACGGAGTGCGTGGGTGCAGGAGGGCGCACGGAGTGCGTGGGTGCAGGAGGGCGCACGGAGTGCGTGGGTGCAGGAGGGCGCACGGAGTGCGTGGGTGCAGGAGGGCGCACGGAGTGCGTGGGTGCAGGAGGGCGCACGGAGTGCGTGGGTGCAGGAGGGCGCACGGAGTGCGTGGGTGCAGGAGGGCGCACGGAGTGTGTGGGTGCAGGAGGGCGCACGGAGTGTGTGGGTGCAGGAGGGCGCACGGAGTGTGTGGGTGCAGGAGGGCGCACGGAGTGTGTGGGTGCAGGAGGGCGCACGGAGTGTGTGGGTGCAGGAGGGCGCACGGAGTGTGTGGGTGCAGGAGGGCGCACGGAGTGTGTGGGTGCAGGAGGGCGCACGGAGTGTGTGGGTGCAGGAGGGCGCACGGAGTGTGTGGGTGCAGGAGGGCGCACGGAGTGCGTGGGTGCAGGAGGGCGCACGGAGTGCGTGGGTGCAGGAGGGCGCACGGAGTGCGTGGGTGCAGGAGGGCGCACGGAGTGTGTGGGTGCAGGAGGGCGCACGGAGTGTGTGGGTGCAGGAGGGCGCACGGAGTGTGTGGGTGCAGGAGGGCGCACGGAGTGTGTGGGTGCAGGAGGGCGCACGGAGTGTGTGGGTGCAGGAGGGCGCACGGAGTGTGTGGGTGCAGGAGGGCGCACGGAGTGTGTGGGTGCAGGAGGGCGCACGGAGTGTGTGGGTGCAGGAGGGCGCACGGAGTGTGTGGGTGCAGGAGGGCGCACGGAGTGTGTGGGTGCAGGAGGGCGCACGGAGTGTGTGGGTGCAGGAGGGCGCACGGAGTGCGTGGGTGCAGGAGGGCGGACGGAGTGCGTGGGTGCAGGAGGGCGCACGGAGTGTGTGAGCTGTAAATTATTCTTTGACAGAAATGTAATTGGAAAAAATATATATAAAAATATTCTTTTCCCTTGGATTTATGTGTATTATTTTGCATACAAATTTTTGTCCTGACCTAAATACTTATTACGTTTTTTTGACTACTTATAAAACGGGACTGGTCGATAATTATTTTGGAGGGGTGCCTTGAAATAATTATGGAGACTCTAAGGGTGCCGCGAACTGCAAAAGTTTGGGAACCACTGCCCTATAATCTTTTTTTTTTTTTTCCTGTTGGGCACTTCAACCCCTTACTTTGTCAGTAATCCTATCGAAAGGCAATTTTTTGCAGAATAAAATGCTAACAGAAAACAATAGCTTGCACTTAGCTGCATAGCTTAAGTTTGACATTCTCTTTACACATCTAGTTCTGTAAGGTAAGGGGACCTCAACACTGACACATACACACACACTTCCTTTCACAAACTTTTGGAACATATCCAGAAAAAAATTATAATTACACCAAGCCAGTAAGGAAGTGTGGAGTATTAGCATTTACATGATGCAATAGAAAGAACTGCAAAAATGGTTTCTTTGTTCCCTTGCAATATATTCAAATTCAGAATTGTACTCCTAAACCTGTCGCACTTCCCGTATGTATACATTCCCCTCAGTATATACAGAATAGAAGCGCAAGCTCAGTGTGAAGTGGAATAACAATTGCATGGCAATAAAACATGTAAACTTTGACACAGGCTCTCTTACCAAGATTCAAATATGTTGTAAATGGATTTATGTCGGCTATATTCGTATAATAGAGGGCTGTAAATACTAAGCATTTGCAAACAGTATCTGGCGCATTGCACTATAGTAAAACCGCACAATACATTAAAACTAGCGTTGGTGCCACGCGGTGCAATGATTTCATGGAAATGCACAATAAAAGCAGTGTTGAAACTACGTATTAAATCTGGCATTTCCAGTCACATTATACACATTCTAAAAATAATGCGTCATGCCCTCATAAAAACTAGCATTGCCAGTGCCGTCCACCGCCACAAAGTTAAGACAATATATTTTATGAAAGAAAGTCGCCTATATGTAATAACCTATATGCAGGTATTTTTAAAAAGTGTTACAAGCTGTCACAAACAAATATGGCAATAAAGCAGGAAGGAGCTGGGGGCCACAGGGGAAGTCCTCTAGGGCCACATGTTGCCCATCACTGACGTGAAGATTTATATTGTTACAATGTAATACTGTTGCATGCCTTGGATCCAAACCTTTTGCAGAGCTAATTCTTGGTGTTATCCATGGATCCACAAAAGCTATGATGGCTGCCTTGCCTGGGCCTCACTACCACGCATTCCCTTCTTCACTACTGAACACACTCGCCTCCCTTTTGGCCACTGCTCCATTATATATTTAAAGGGTAAGTTTATTAAACCTTCTAAAAAGAAAAAGTTTAAGTGTTGCCCATAGCAACCAATCAGATTCTAGCTATCGTGTTCTAGAATGTACTAGATAAATGGTAGCTAGAATCTGATTGGTTGCTATGGGCAACATCTCCACTTTTTCTTTTTAGAAGGTTTGATAAATGTAGGGGGGGAATTCAGTTGGGCGGGAAGTGTCTCCAGAATATCCGTGAGACACTTTGTGGCGGAGATTTTGACAGAAATCTCTGCTCATTTTTACGGGTTTCTATCGCTATTGGACGGCAATGAGCGCGGCACAGTGTCCGCACGCCACGTTGCCGGCAATTGATTTCTCCCCTTAGACTTTAAACAATAAATATGTCTGTTGATTTTTACAGGCTAAATAGATGAAATGAGTTGGGCACCAGCAGTATAGAATTACAGAACATTATTTCTGTAATAACCATCATGCCAACGCCAGCATTAGTTTGCAAAATGTGCGTCTTCTTTTTTTCTTTCCGCCTCTATCCTCCTGCTCCCTTCGGGTTTCGTCAACAGCTAGCTGTATAGGTAAACCTTGTGCATGTTTATAAATCTAACTAGATCAGGGGATGTTTGGGATTTGGGAAATGCTGCTTAGTGACCCCTCCACCTCTGCCAGCCGCATGTCATACAGCTGTTCTCCCCAGTAGGGACGCAGTAATTACTCTCCCCATGCCAGCTCAGGAGGCCATTGCACAGGTTGATGACTTTTCCAGGTGCCCCTGAGAGTCTGGGAGGTGACAAGGCGATGGATATTTAATGCCGTGTTCAATTATTAAGATTGAAATGAAACCTCAAAGGGTTGGAAGGAGAGGGTGTAACACAAGCCTGTAGCAGGGGGCATCTGACTTCTGAGAGTCCTTGCTCTGCGCTAATCAGCTGGAGGGAAAAAAAAACCCTGCTGCAAAATGGTAATATATTCATGCAGCAGGCGAGCTGCGGAGTGAGCGGTTATATAAAGGAATGGGGGTTCCCTGCTGGGGGATTCTTGGTATCTGACATTATGGCATCTTTTGTCTGTCCCAGACCACTTATTTCTACACGACCCGCTGACCCGTGAGGTGGTATTTTGTATTTTTAACCCTTTCTCTGTCATTCGGCACGTTGAGAGATCCTAGCCTGGGGAACGTTAACCTTCTTAAAACCCAGACTAGAGCTGATGAATTCGCTTCGGGACCCATAGTCCTATTACGAATGAATAATGCTCTGTGACTTTTGTACAGCTGTTGGTATTTTAGTATAAATGAAAATATGATTAATAATTAGTTTTGTTGGTAGTAATACTATAGCTCTTCAAAAAGAGGATAAATTCAGGTTTGTTATCCATCTTGGCCTAATAGGTTAAGACACCGGGCAGTTCTAGTCCAGCAATGGATTTAGACCATTCCGCAGAAGATTTTAGAGAAACTGATTCAGCCTGACTGATCTATAGATGATCGTTGTACATGACTTGCCTACCACCCTGGTGTACTGCACTTTATAGACCTACCCCCTAACTAGACACAGTTAATGGAACATTAATAATAATATCATTTATTTATATAGTTCCACTAATTTCGCAGCGCTGTACAGAGAACTCACTCACATCAGTCCCTTCCCCATTTTGGAGCTTACAGTCTAAATTCCCTATAACACACACACAGTCAGACACAGACAGACTAGGGTCAATTTGTTAGCAGCCAATTAACCTACCAGTATGTTTTTGGAGTGTGGGAGGAAACCGGAGCACCCAGAGGAAACCCACACAAACACGGGGAGAACATACAAACTCCTCACACATAAGGCCATGGTCGGGAATTGAACTCATGACCCCAGTGCTGTAAGGCAGAAGTGCTAACCACTTAGCCACCATGCGGGCATACCATTTATAATGTGTGTGTAAATTGTAATGATCAGTCTTATCCTGATTTAAGTGTAGCAGACTACTCTTTTCTCTCCTCATTGGGCAGAAAGCGGAGTGGTAGAAGAGAGAGGAGCACAACCACCTTGGGTAGTAATTCATTTTGTGTATATGTTATAGCTCGGTGGTAATCAGACTTTTTAGTAAGACTATTTTTCTGCTGCCACATCCATCATCGTGGGAGAGGAGGCAGACGGAAAATTCCATACTGACGCATTTAAGTGGTTTACTGTAGACACCGATCCAAGTGAATGAAGAGGCATTGAAGCTTTTTAGCACTTCAGATATGCCCCTAACCAATATTCATTAGAATTCTCAGCCCATCTTACTGGGAACTGGAGACATCACTGAGCTAACTGGCACAAATCGGCAGCCTTTGCCTTGTGTAGATGACAAGTTTGATTACTAAGGTCAGGTGCTGCTTGAAACGCGTAAGGTGCTATCACCCTCACGTTTTAAAGATGTAAATTAAAAAAAAGACGATGCATTTTAATTTTTTTCAGCTAAGTGGTTCCTGAAGTGCTGACTGACTTATTTTAATGAATCTGTTTTTGTTTTTTTTTCCCCCATTTATTTTTAAGTGAATGTTTACATTGACAGCAAATCTTAAATGTTGGCTAAGACCGTT
This sequence comes from Mixophyes fleayi, assembly GCF_038048845.1. Taxonomy (NCBI): domain Eukaryota; kingdom Metazoa; phylum Chordata; class Amphibia; order Anura; family Limnodynastidae; genus Mixophyes; species Mixophyes fleayi. Next base: position 23,364,726 of record NC_134408.1, read on the forward strand.
TAATAACTAAAATGAAATATGTGAGCTGATCGGCTGACTTTGTTCTTTACTCTCTTTATTTTCCGTAGTTTGCTGTTTTGTGGTACACAAACGCTGCCATGAATTTGTCGCGTTCTCCTGTCCTGGTGCTGACAAAGGTCCTGCGTCCGATGTGAGTATTATACCTTCACAGTGAATGAAGACTATATGTGTGGGTGTGTCTTATGTTCAGAGTTCCATCGCATGACCTCAGGGTTCCATCGCATGACCTCAGGGTTCCATCGCATGACCTCAGGGTTCCATCGCATGACCTCAGGGTTCCATCGCATGACCTCAGGGTTCCATCGCATGACCTCAGGGTTCCATCGCATGACCTCAGGGTTCCATCGCATGACCTCAGTCCACAGACGCAATATTTCTCCTCTATTAACCTTTCTAATAAAATATTCTACTATATACTAGTATACTAATGTGGAATGGTATACTAATATCATTCCACTTGATAAAGAGGGAATTCACCAAGATTCATTAGCTTTTGAATGCACTAAAAAGATTAGGACGGTGGATTTGATAAATTGAGCTTTTCGTCCTGATACCTTATGTATTTCAAAGTGGCCTCAGTATCACATTTCTTAAGAAAAATTGTGATTGAACCTATGATCCTAAAATCAGAATTTACTTTATAATTAAATGTATAAAAATGTTCACAAAGTATTTTTTATGACTGCGAAAATTGCCGCATGAGGAAGCTGCTGTCAGTAATTGTAACCTAAAATAAGTGGTGCTGACTGCTGCAGAAAGACAGTTAAAAACACGAAGTAAGGGACTCTGTTCTGCCATTGTCCTAAGAGCCTGAGAACGCTGAGCGGACATGCCCATATAGCTCTCGTGTATATGTATGTGTGTATGTATGTATGTGTGTATGTATGTATGTATGTATGTGTGTATGTGTGTATGTTGGCCCTGAATAAATTCTTACAGTCCACTGAAACAGTCCTCAGTGTGTTGCAGCATTATGAAGTGACAATGAAATCTACTTCTCGGCGATGCAGTATGTCCGGCCAACCTGTGGCTCTCCAGATGTTGTAAAACTACAATTCCCAGCATACCTTGCAAGCTATCGGCTGGCTTTCAGCTGGCAGAGAATGCTGGGACTTGTGGTTTCACAACAGCTCGAGAGCCACAGGCCGGCCAGGCCTGCACTATGTTCGGGGCTCTTTCAAGAACTTCAGCAGCACCGACTTGTCAGTCATAGAAATCTGCAAATGCCTGTTCCAATAATCTCTGTGAGTAGCACATGACCGCCACTGGTGTAGCAAGTGGAAGGTGATAACGCGGAATTACTGGTTGATGTCCTCAGTATTTTTTATTTATTATGCTTTACATAGCACCCCCATAATATGCAGCGTTGTACAGAGAATAAAATCATTTACACCGGGTCCCTGCCCCGTTGGACATGATAGGCTTTCCAGGTCATCCACATGTATGTAATTCACATACTGCGTGGCTGTATTGTAGTTAGGTTAGATGTATGTATGTGTCTTATATTCTTCTGAGTTGTGACTTGACCCTGTCCACTACATTAGAACATATTGGGAACATCGCCTGGGCTGCAGCTATTAGTGGTGTATCACAGGGATCAGTATTGGGTATATATTTTTTTTTTTTTTTTTTTAATGTCTATACAGGCGCCTATAAAGTAAGGTCTCCATATTTACAGATGACACAAAGCTATGTAGGGTGGCTACTTACAGATTTAATGGAATACAATTGGGTAAACTGAGATGGAAAGGACTTGGGAATAGTAGTTGACAGAAAGCTGAGAGGTAGCACACAGTGTCAGGAAGCAGCTGCAAAAGCATGATGCATAAAAAGGGGATACATGCATATGATGCAGACAATAACCATACAGTTGTGAGTACCTCACTGTAAGGACATAGGAGAATATCATCATCATCATCACCATTTATATAGCGCCACTGATTCCTCAGCGCTGTACAGAGAACTCATTCACATCAGTCCCTGCCCCATTGGCGCTTACAGTCTAAATTCCCTAACACACACACAGACCGAGAGAAAGTAAGGGCAATTTGATAGCAGCCAATTAACCTACCAGTATGTTTTTGGAGTGTGGGAGGAAACTGGAGCACCCGGAGGAAACCCACGCAAACACGGGGAGAACATACAAACTCCACACAGATAAGGCCATGGTCGGGAATTGAACTCATGACCCCAGTGCTGTGAGGCAGAAGTGCTAACCACTTAGCCACTGTGCTGCCCTAGGATTTAAAGGCGTGCATGGTCCTTAATAAAGGGAATAGAAGAGTTAAGTTAAAAGCGGTTAATAAAGCAAAGTACTCTGGGAATAGATACATTTAGCAGTGCCCTAATTAGTACAATTAAATATATCTGAGGACGATACAAAGTTTTGTCTAATGAACTTTTTGTACCAAGGTCCATATAGAGGACAAGCTGATGCTGGAAGAAAGGTTTCCCCGTCGGCATAGGAAGGGGTTCTTTACTGTAAGAGGTGTAAACCTGTAAAATGCCTCACCACGGGAGGTAGTGATTGTAAATTCACTTACAGAATCTAAATAGGGATTGGCTGCCTTTCTTACAAGAATGTATTTGTAGCTACACTAACCAGAGTTCATTATGGAGGTGATTGATCCAGGGAATTGATCAAACTGCAGTTTTTTGGGGTCAGGAAAGAATCCCCCCTTTTCTCTCCCCTTCCCCATGAGGCTCAAGGCCAGCCAGGTTACACAAATATATGTAAATAATCAGGTAGCCTAGGTGTTGCAGGGCCAGCTAGATTATATTAATATGTAACTATATTAGTTTGCTTCGGGGGTGTAAAGGTTTTTGTCGTCCACCTTTAGCTCCTTGGTTTGCGCTCATTGTGAAATGTGATGGGGTGAGAGGGGTTTGGCATACCATGATAGTATACTCATAGAAGCATCAGGAGCACCTCTCTTATTTACAAAAAGGAGAGCTGCCTCTGTGTCGCATTGGCAACCATTAGTCTGGGCTGCAGTGTGGCACATTCTCTTTTACAGGATTACCGCCCTTACAGCAAAGAATCCTTTCCTATGCTGATGAGGAAACCATTCATCCAGCATCAGCTTATTATCTTTTATTTATGAGGCACCACAAAGAGTACATGAAAGCGGTGATCCATAAAATGCTCGTCTTCTGTATGGACCTTGGTACTACATGACCCAAATGTACAATGTTATTTCAGTGTGACAGGAAGATACGTCATAAAAATTCCACATAAGAGGTGTATCTTACCCAGATATAGTACCACATTAATCATGATAAATGTGGCTAGTGATAGAAGCTCTCAGACATGGAACACAGATATGAAATATGTGGCTCACTATGTGTTTTCTCCAGCTGCAGAAGGACAACAATGCCCAGCATTCCCTATCGGTTGCCATTCATCAACAGCTGCGGCTCCAATGGTTGCCTAGTATTTATTTTATTTTTCTAAATATCTGACTTGAGGGACATGTTTCTAGATGGCTTATTAACGAGCATTTAAAGACGCTTTCATTTTTTTTTAACAGATCCAATCTCTTAAATGATCCCAGCGGAGATGAGACAGACGTATAGCCTTTGATGTAATGATTTCACCCTGCGCTAATTTACGCTTCATTAAAAATATTTTTTTCTTTGCTCCCTCTTCTGGCTGAAATGAGAATCACAGCTTTATTAATGTATACACTCAGTATGTCACATTCCGGAGTAGGCAACATATGGCTTTCCATCAGCTGCGATATCTCTGCTTAAACTATAAAGAGCCACTGCATGCTTCATAGATTATTATAAGTAGTCCTTGGCACTTTAGTTGTTGTTGAACCTGTGTCACAGTTGGCATTTTAATGTAATGTGCCTGGCACAGTCCTGCAGTTATACCTTTGTGTGCAGGGGGCTGCTTAATGACTCATAACAGCGTGTAGTTCTTCCAGCCGAGCAGCATTTAAGCAAGTCTTTATTTAATCACTTGCATTGTCTTACTTAATCTCTGCTGCAATGAAGCTGCAAGGTCATTTATTTAATGGAGACCTGTGGTAAACAGGCTGACACAGGGGACAGCTGAAGAAGTAACGTGATAAGCGTTCCGAGATAAAACACCACTTGGGTTACGGTGAGAGAGCAAACGGTGTGTAACTTAAGAGGTAATCACATCTCTTCACATTAGGAAACAGGAGTGGAATGATGGAGAGGATTTTATCTAGTAGACTTCTACACGTCATCGTGATTTAACGCACCATTTTATTAGGTACCTCTATGCCCTTTGGTGAAGATAAACTGTTGCTTTAGCTGTACTCTTGGAGTTCAGTTTTGCTTGTAACACATTCCAGTTTTCACGATTTGGCCAGGGGTAGCCAACGGACTGTAATGGACCCTTCTATCTTGGTCTAGTGGTGGTCTTTAGGCTCCCACCTCCCTGAAGATTTCAGGAGCTCCCACTTAGGGTGATTGGAAGAAGATTTGGCCTCTGCGGAAAGCTTCGGTAAAACTCTGGGATAAAGATACCACTTCTACCCATGTGGTGAAGGGGTAAGTTCTGAGGAACCTTGCCCCCTAAGAGGGCCAGAATGCCGAGTCTCCATGAGCACTTTGTACGTTTTTTGGCACTGAAGACGTGGAGTACTGAAAGCACCACACCAAAGGGATGTATAGAAAAGAAACACAAATTTTATGTGCTCCATCTGTTTTTGTGTGTTCCTTACTACACGTATCTGTACAGAACATTATCCCTGAGGCTGTCTGACCAAAACCAACCAGAGCAGGTGGGGGGATGATTGTTACAGCGTGAAGCCAGAGTGTGTGTTTGGTAGAGTTTACCTTTGTGTGGTAATATCGCCAGCAGTGCAGATTATCGAACTCTGGTCTATTTTATGCTCCTGAAATCAGATTTCTGATTGGTTGATATGGTTGATTTCTGATTGGTTACTTGGCATGCATGTGAGTTACAGCACAGTTATGTTAAATGCATCACACATCCTCAAAGGAGCATTATAGTATGTGTTGGTTTCTGGTCCTCAGTCCAGAGGAATCCCCCCGACTAGGTGTACTCTGCCAGAGCTGCAATTACTTACCATGGAAACACATTCATATAACAAGCGAAAAACCCCCCAGAGAAACAGTGTCTGTTCCGAACAGTAAAAATAGAAGGTAGCAGAACGGGAGACGAGAAGGTTACAGTCTTCATTACTTAGTTATGTGTTTCATTAACACAAGTTTGTCCCACATACGGCAGATTATGCATTCTTTTCCTTGCTACAGTAGGCATCCTCTCTACCTGAGTGGCATTGGTTGGTATTACCACCTGACCCAGGAGTCGTATGTAGACCCACATATTGTACATCTGGTGAGAGCTCTGTGACCACCTGACCCAGGAGTCTTATGTAGACCCCACATATTGTACATCTGCTGAGAGCCCTGTGACCACCTGACCCAGGAGTCTTACTGTAGACCCCACATATTGTACATCTGGTGAGAGCTCTGTGACCACCTGACCCAGGAGTCTTATGTAGACCCCACATATTGTACATCTGGTGAGAGCTCTGTGACCACCTGACCCAGGAGTCTTACTGTAGACCCCACATATTGTACATCTGCTGAGAGCTCTGTGACCACCTGACCCAGGAGTCTTACTGTAGACCCCACATATTGTACATCTGCTGAGAGCTCTGTGACCACCTGACCCAGGAGTCTTGTGTAGACCCCACATATTGTACATCTGGTGAGAGCTCTGTGACCACCTGACCCAGGAGTCTTATGTAGACCCCACATATTGTACATCTGCTGAGAGCTCTGTGACCACCTGACCCAGGAGTCTTATGTAGACCCACTTATTGTACATCTGCTGAGAGCTCTGTGACCATCTGACCCAGGAGTCTTATGTAGACCCCACATATTGTACATCTGCTGAGAGCCCTGTGACCACCTGACCCAGGAGTCTTATGTAGACCCCACATATTGTACATCTGCTGAGAGCTCTGTCACCACCTGACCCAGGAGTCTTATGTAGACCCCATATATTGTACATCTGCTGAGAGACCTGTGACCACCTGACCCAGGAGTCTTACTGTAGACCCCACATATTGTACATCTGCTGAGAGCTCTGTCACCACCTGACCCAGGAGTCTTACTGTAGACCCCACATATTGTACATCTGCTGAGAGCCCTGTGACCACCTGACCCAGGAGTCTTATGTAGACCCCACATATTGTACATCTGCTGAGAGACCTGTGACCACCTGACCCAGGAGTCTTATGTAGACCCACATATTGAACATCTGTTGAGAGCTCTGTGACCACCTGACCCAGGAGTCTTATGTAGACCCCACATATTGTACATCTGCTGAGAGCTCTGTGACCACCTGACCCAGGAGTCTTATGTAGACCCACATATTGAACATCTGCCGAGGTCCCTCCCTTGTTCTGAGTCTGTAGAACTATACAGCAGTTGGCTGATTTAGGAAAAAGGAGTCTGGTGCAAGGAAATCTGGTGCCATTCATACTTAATGTGCTCTGTGAGCTAGCAAGCCTCTTAGAAGAGTTTAAGTACTAAGGAGCTTTGAAGGCTGCAGCACAGTGGAATATGCAGTTCTGCCTGTGAGCCAGTCATAGGATCTTGTCTTTTCCTTATCTGCATCCAATTACATTAACCCTTCTGCCCCAGAAAGAACAGATTTGTCAGCCAGCTGTGCACAGTGAGACCTGTTTATGTTGTTGTGTGTTCTATAGTAAGAAAACTGCAGACTTCGTAGCCTGTCCCAGTAATGTCTGAGGATTACACTATCCTCAATCTGATCATTCACTGCGAAAACACATCATTTAGAAAGATAAAGTACAATATATCCCCTATGCTAGATGAGCTAGGATATACAATACACCCTACTATAATCTACAACAATTCCTCATTTATGTCCTATTGACATATTGCTTGGATTTTATATTTTTACTAGTGTTTATATTATAAGAATATTTGAAAAATTCAAAGCATCCCATTACCATAAGCAGCAAAAGGTTCATAAGAAGTATCTAAGAGCGATAATATGTAAATATTGTTAGGCCAGCAGACGGAGGGATTATAAGAAGGTGAGAGGTCTATATTCTGCTTTTCAGCTGCTTGATTAGACCTTTCCCTTAGAAGGAAACTAATAAAATATGGACAATCCATTGAGTGGTTGCAAAAATGGTTCAGAAGTTAAGCAGGATGGTATTTTCTAGATCAAGTTAAAGCCTTTTTTTCATTATATTTTTTGACATATTTTGTAGAAAAGTGCAGGAGGAATATTAGAGAGGACTATTCTACGACAGTGATGGCTAACCTGTGACTCTCCAGGTGTTGTGAAACTACAAGTCCCAGCATGCTTTGCCAGCTATCAGCTAGTTATCTACTGGCAAATCATGCTGGGGCTTGTAGTTTCACAACACCTGGATTGTCACAGGTTATCCATCACTGTTCTACGAAAAAAAGACACTGGTATTAGAGAGTGACAGGGGAAGTCTAAGTGGGTAAATTATCCTTTACTTGGGATAGGGCTCAGAATTATCCCCATTTTTTCCAGGTCGTTTGTGTATTTTGCAATTAGATATCTGTAATTTGGAATTATTTTTCCAAGGATTCTGACTCCTTATGCACACAGACTTACAAATCTTACAGGAATAGGAAGTTCAAACTGTTTTACTGTACATCGCACCCAAAAGAAAACAATGGGTTTGCAGTTTTTCCAGCATTCATATCAGTGACGGAGGCAAAAGGCATCCGCCAAGCTGTTGTAGAAAGCAGAAAATGCAAGCGTCCTTTGCTATATATGCGCCAGGTGCCATGCCCTTTGTAGGCTGCTAGTCTGAAACTGCAGCACTATCAGAATTATTATTTTTTGTTTATTTATATAGTACTACCATATTGCGCTGCTCTACAGAGGATATTTAATCGTTCACGTGCGTTCCTACCCCATTGGATCTTACAGACCACAGTCTGTACCATGGAACCGCACACAATCACACGTCGGGGGTCCATTTTAGCTGGAAGCCAAGTAACCTACCAGTAAGACTTTGGAGTGTAGAGGGAAACTGGAGGAACCCCCGGAACACTGGGAGAACATACTAAAGCCACACGGGATGGTGCCCTGGTCGTAAGGAAACCCGCGGCCCCAGCCCTGTATGACAGCAATGCTAACCACTGTGCCACAGTGCTGCCTTGCCATATGCTGGGTCTTGTAGTTCCAGAAGAGCTGTAGAGCCACAGGTTGTCTACCTGTGGTTATGAACATGCCTAGTTGATTATATCCATAATAAAAATGATTTGTGGAGTATTTTCTAGAGTTTTAGGGCTCAGGGCTGACCTTTATTACGCCCAATTCAATTTACTATCTAAACAGTAACATAATGGCAGAGAGCTTTATACCATTTTATTATATAGCAAATGCTTAGTGATTTGCTAGAGGTTGATCTAAGGTCACTAGGTCTTGATTTGGGACTCCCCTGCTCCAGAGTGTAATTACCAGCAGGCCATTTGAGAATAAAAACTAGCGGCTTTGGCGTCTGGGATTATGGAGCGGCTGACAGAGCTGTGGGCTTTCAATTGAGTCAAATCTAATGAGAATTTTGCCTGGCGCTCTCCTGTGTGTTGGCGATAACGCGTGCTGCTTGTCTGTTTGTTTTAGGAAGGTAGGACGGGGACAGAGAGTCACAAGCTGTGAGCAGCGGCTCTGTCTGCATCCATTTGTTACCCAACCAAGAGAGTAATTAATTGTACAGAGCGTTACAAAGGCGGCAGATGAGAAGGGAACAGCAACAGCTGGGGTCCATTTCTCCAAAGCACAATACAAATCGCTGGAGATGTGAAAGTATTTTGGATTAAATAAAGCCGGGAAGGCAAGACAATGCCTCTGCCCAGTCCAGGTGCTGATTGTGACATGATCACGCAAGGGCTCAGCTCTAGAGTACACTGCTTATAGATCGGTGTCCTGGGTATAATATCTATTGTCAATGACCTGGAGCACGTGCCGGGCAAGTTAAAGGGACAATAAATATAAAACGGTCGTAGCTTGAATCTTACTGGGTCGGCAGGTTTAGGTGGGTGCAATAAATTAAAAGTACAATTAAGTTTATACAAATGCTGTACACAAAATCACATCATTAAAACTGTTAAATGATCCCAAAAACAATGCTATATTTACACAATATTCATATTACTTCTATAGCGCTGAGGATATTATTCGGAGAATAGAAAATCGCTCACATCAGTCCTTGCCCAATTGGAGCTTACAGTCTAAATTCCCTACCACACACACAGACTATTTTGTCAGAGTACAATTAACCTACCGGAGTGTGGGAAGAGATCTGAGCACCCCGGAGGAAACCCACAGAGGCACAGAAAGGGCCCTTTTGTTGGAATCGAACCCATGACCCCAGCGCTGTGAGGCAGCAATGCTAACCACTGTGCACTGTGATAGCCATGCAAACAAGAAACTGCATTTAAAAATTAGCAAAATACAAATAAAGTGTTAGACATGTCTGAAAAATCGGCAAACTTGCGCCTATACGGTAACCCACGGTGTGTCCACTACTGCCGGTTGTCTCATTTCCTCAATATTTTTACAATAGTTCAGGACTGCCTTGCACCTTACATGATCTTCAGAAGTTGCCTTTTGGTGAAGAATCCCCTTTACCATTTTAATTCCTGGAACAATTCCAACGCCAGCTCTCATAGCTGTTCTGTTGGTGCGGATAGCTCTCAGGGATGCGATACGGTCACAATGATATCGACCAAAGCTGGCAGCCTTTATATTCCACGGAACCTCTGTGTCTCAGAAGAGGTTAAACCTCTGTACTCGCGGCCAGAATATAGTTTTGCTCTGAAACACTTTAGTCCATTAGTGTCTTGTGAAATATTCATGGCTGATGCTCCTACACACTGCTTGTGCAAATGTCATTGTACTTGTGACTGTGTTTCTTCACAACGAATTAATTTCCTACTGCACCCACTCGGCAAGATAAGACTAGATGCACTACGGCCAACTACAAATCCGGCTCCTTATGTTTGAAATGCAAATATATCTTTTCTGGGGGTGGTTTTATTTATTTTGTTTAATACTTATGGGAAATGTAGAGTCTGCTTAACCCATCTGCTTCCTGCTGGTGCCGTTGTGCCAGAATGGCTGGGAGCTGCAGTAGATTTGGTCATGAGAATGTGCTGGTTTACTGTAGGAGATGTAGACTAATAGTCTCTATAATACACCATAGAGCTTTGTATCTTAAGAATCAGATGGGGTTTGGTACATTGTATCTTCATTAATGCTGGAGGGACGTAGTAAGGGATAAATTGCTGGAGGATATCAGATGTTGTATTTTAATCCTCAGCTCGAGTAATAGTGTTGTCTCATCCACCACTGAAAAGACTGGGAATAATAGTGTGCTCTCATCCACTGCTGGAGAGACTGGGAGTAATAGTGTGCTCTCATCCACTGCTGGAGAGACTGGGTGTAATAGTGTGCTCTCATCCACGGCCTGAGAGTAATAGTGTGCTCTCATCCACTGCTGGAGAGACTGGGAGTAATAGTGTGCTCTCATCCACCGCCGGAGAGACTGGGAGTAATAGTGTGCTCTCATCCACTGCTGGAGAGACTGGGAGTAATAGTGTGCTCTCATCCACCGCCGGAGAGACTGGGAGTAATAGTGTGCTCTCATCCACCGCCTGGGAGTAATAGTGTGCTCTCATTCACTGCCGGAGAGACTGGGAGTAATAGTGTGCTCTCATCCACCGCCGGAGAGACTGGGAGTAATAGTGTGCTCTCATCCACCGCCGGAGAGACTGGGAGTAATAGTGTGCTCTCATCCACTGCCGGAGAGACTGGGAGTAATAGTGTGCTCTCGTCCACCGCCGGAGAGACTGGGAGTAATAGTGTGCTCTCGTCCACCGCCAGAGAGACTGGGAGTAATAGTGTGCTCTCATCCACTGCCTGAGAGACTGGGAGTAATAGTGTGCTCTCATCCACCGCCGGAGAGACTGGGAGTAATAGTGTGCTCTCATCCACCGCCGGAGAGACTGGGAGTAATAGTGTGCTCTCATCCACCGCCGGAGAGATTGGGAGTAATAGTGTGCTCTCATCCACTGCCTGAGAGACTGGGAGTAATAGTGTGCTCTCATCCACCGCAGGAGAGACTGGGAGTAATAGTGTGCTCTCATCCACTGCTGGAGAGACTGGGAGTAATAGTGTGCTCTCATCCACTGCCAGAGAGACTGGGAGTAATAGTGTGCTCTCATTCACTGCCAGAGAGACTGGGAGTAATAGTGTGCTCTCATCCACTGCCTGAGAGACTGGGAGTAATAGTGTGCTCTCATCCACCGCCGGAGAGACTGGGAGTAATAGTGTGCTCTCATCCACCGCCGGAGAGACTGGGAGTAATAGTGTGCTCTCATCCACTGCCTGAGAGACTGGGAGTAATAGTGTGCTCTCATCCACTGCCGGAGAGACTGGGAGTAATAGTGTGCTCTCATTCACTGCCGGAGAGACTGGGAGTAATAGTGTGCTCTCATTCACTGCCGGAGAGACTGGGAGTAATAGTGTGCTCTCATCCACCGCCGGAGAGACTGGGAGTAATAGTGTGCTCTCATCCACCGCCGGAGAGATTGGGAGTAATAGTGTGCTCTCATCCACCGCCGGAGAGATTGGGAGTAATAGTGTGCTCTCATCCACCGCCGGAGAGACTGGGAGTAATAGTGTGCTCTCATCCACCGCCGGAGAGACTGGGTGTAATAGTGTGCTCTCATCCACCGCCGGAGAGATTGGGAGTAATAGTGTGCTCTCATCCACCGCCGGAGAGATTGGGAGTAATAGTGTGCTCTCATCCACCGCCGGAGAGATTGGGAGTAATAGTGTGCTCTCATCCACCGCCGGAGAGACTGGGAGTAATAGTGTGCTCTCATCCACCGCCGGAGAGACTGGGAGTAATAGTGTGCTCTCATCCACCGCCGGAGAGATTGGGAGTAATAGTGTGCTCTCATCCACTGCCTGAGAGTAATAGTGTGCTCTCATCCACTGCCAGAGAGACTGGGAGTAATAGTGTGCTCTCATTCACTGCCAGAGAGACTGGGAGTAATAGTGTGCTCTCATCCACTGCCTGAGAGACTGGGAGTAATAGTGTGCTCTCATCCACCGCCGGAGAGACTGGGAGTAATAGTGTGCTCTCATCCACCGCCGGAGAGACTGGGAGTAATAGTGTGCTCTCATCCACTGCCTGAGAGACTGGGAGTAATAGTGTGCTCTCATCCACTGCCGGAGAGACTGGGAGTAATAGTGTGCTCTCATTCACTGCCGGAGAGACTGGGAGTAATAGTGTGCTCTCATCCACTGCCTGAGAGACTGGGAGTAATAGTGTGCTCTCATCCACTGCCGGAGAGACTGGGAGTAATAGTGTGCTCTCATTCACTGCCGGAGAGACTGGGAGTAATAGTGTGCTCTCATCCACTGCCGGAGAGACTGGGAGTAATAGTGTGCTCTCATCCACTGCCGGAGAGACTGGGAGTAATAGTGTGCTCTCATCCACCGCCGGAGAGACTGGGAGTAATAGTGTGCTCTCATCCACCGCCGGAGAGATTGGGTGTAATAGTGTGCTCTCATCCACCGCCGGAGAGATTGGGAGTAATAGTGTGCTCTCATCCACCGCCGGAGAGACTGGGAGTAATAGTGTGCTCTCATCCACCGCCGGAGAGATTGGGAGTAATAGTGTGCTCTCATCCACTGCCTGAGAGTAATAGTGTGCTCTCATCCACCGCCGGAGAGACTGGGAGTAATAGTGTGCTCTCATCCACCGCCGGAGAGACTGGGAGTAATAGTGTGCTCTCATCCACTGCCTGAGAGTAATAGTGTGCTCTCATCCACCGCCGGAGAGACTGGGAGTAATAGTGTGCTCTCATCCACCGCCGGAGAGACTGGGAGTAATAGTGTGCTCTCATCCACCGCCGGAGAGATTGGGAGTAATAGTGTGCTCTCATCCACCGCCGGAGAGATTGGGAGTAATAGTGTGCTCTCATCCACCGCCGGAGAGACTGGGAGTAATAGTGTGCTCTCATCCACCGCCGGAGAGATTGGGAGTAATAGTGTGCTCTCATCCACCGCCGGAGAGACTGGGAGTGATAGTGTGCTCTCATCCACTGCCTGAGAGACTGGGAGTAATAGTGTGCTCTCATTCACTGCCGGAGAGACTGGGAGTAATAGTGTGCTCTCATCCACTGCCTGAGAGACTGGGAGTAATAGTGTGCTCTCATTCACTGCCGGAGAGACTGGGAGTAATAGTGTGCTCTCATCCACTGCCTGAGAGTAATAGTGTGCTCTCATCCACCGCCGGAGAGACTGGGAGTAATAGTGTGCTCTCATCCACCGCCGGAGAGACTGGGAGTAATAGTGTGCTCTCATCCACTGCCTGAGAGTAATAGTGTGCTCTCATCCACTGCCTGAGAGACTGGGAGTAATAGTGTGCTCTCATCCACCGCAGGAGAGACTGGGAGTAATAGTGTGCTCTCATCCACTGCTGGAGAGACTGGGAGTAATAGTGTGCTCTCATCCACTGCCGGAGAGACTGGGAGTGATAGTGTGCTCTCATCCACTGCCGGAGAGACTGGGAGTAATAGTGTGCTCTCATCCACTGCCTGAGAGACTGGGAGTAATAGTGTGCTCTCATCCACCGCCGGAGAGACTGGGAGTAATAGTGTGCTCTCATTCACTGCCGGAGAGACTGGGAGTAATAGTGTGCTCTCATTCACTGCCGGAGAGACTGGGAGTAATAGTGTGCTCTCATCCACCGCCGGAGAGACTGGGAGTAATAGTGTGCTCTCATCCACTGCCGGAGAGACTGGGAGTAATAGTGTGCTCTCATCCACCGCCGGAGAGACCGGGAGTAATAGTGTGCTCTCGTCCACCGCCGGAGAGACTGGGAGTAATAGTGTGCTCTCATCCACCGCCGGAGAGACTGGGAGTAATAGTCATTTTGGTCCCATCACCTATTATTTGGGACCAAGTTTGTTCAAAATAACCAAACTGAACATCCACATTGCTGTGTGCAATTGGGGGAATTTAAGACTCCTCCAACAAAAATCTTCTATGGTTTATTTTCAGTACAATGTAATGGTATCACATTGATGGCTGCACATCCTGTTTGTTAAAAAATGCACTACCAATAATTGTGAATTCCTTTTCTTAGTATAACAAACCCATTTTGAAGAAGTGAAAATCCGTTCCCTTTTCTGAAGACTACGCGTTAAAAAAAATGTTTATGACCCAAAACTCAAACTCGCCACCAATAAGATGCACTTCACCAGTTTCAGAGTAACTTTTTGTTATCTTAGTCCATATGTTCACAGTTTTGGAGTAGACAGCATACAACAGACGGCAGTCAATCAGATTATTGGATTGGTCACAGCAGCACAAAGTATTTTAGGGGACGGATGTGATGATCTGGGTGATTGTTTATGATGACAGAGTTGCATATTAGAGGCACAGTATTACAGTGTGTGTGGATGACAATGACAGGAGGAGTGTGGGTGGAAGAGCAGGGTCCCCCAACGGCACAGTCATGTTGGGCTCCTGCCAAACCGATAGAGGAAGATTGGGGTGTTAAATGCCCCTCTTTATGAAATGACGTTCATACATCTAACTGGGTAGTTCAGCCAACAAATGAGCAATTCTGGCAGCTAAAGTGCCACAGGTTGCATATGTACAATTTCTCAACCTCGGGATATAGAAATTTATAATCCATTCTAAAAGTTGTAGTATAATTTATGCAAAATCACAGGGTCCCCTCTAGCTAGGTTGAAAGGTCAATAAATAGTGAAGGGGTGACTAGAATTGGAGGTGTGGTTGGATAAGGGGTAGGGTCAATTATTGTCCCAATTCTGTAGTAAGAAATTGTTGAGCGCTGCATTCTGTTTCATCTTTTCAATTTACCGCTGGCTTTAACTTATTAATAGTACATAATGTGTTTTTGTTTTTTGTTTTTTTTTTTCCTTCTGGAAGGGATTTGAGGGATATGCAAATCTTTCCAAATGTCACCCTCTCCATTTCTCATAAACTAAACCCAAAATGCGGCTACGCAGGGACACGGAGCAGATGAGTGCGCCCCCGTTGCTGCCTAGCTCAATGACAGCCTAATAAAGGCTTTAGGAGAATCTTTAATTAACATTTGCAGAAGTCTGCAGCTTACATGGGCTGACCTGTGCGATTAGTAACAAAGGCTAAACAGCGCTCATGTCCGCCAGGACACCGCTGATCTCTGCCGGGATGAATTTAAAAGGATTAGGGAGGTAAATCTTAGCAGTCGGCTGCAGCATTCCTGCATCTTCAGATCAACCACAGGACACAAACACCGCAGCTCTACCCTGAAATACCCACTTCTTCCACTACTATTTGTTTCCTTTCTTGTTCCCACATTGAAACTTTTTGTGCAACATTCATACAAATAGCATCTCTCTGTTCAAATACACAGACTAGACAGCGATATATTAAATAAATATGCCTTCTTTCTAAGTGACGTATTATAACCTTTCTTTGGCAGACATGAATGAACATTTTTGAATGCACAATGTCCCCTTTTCATGCTTTTATTCCAAATGACCATGAAAACGCCAATATTGCTCTTTCTACAAATGTGAAGTGTAACCACGGCCTACACATGGCATCCTTGTTTGTGCGCTGAAGCAGTATTCAGCCTGTCTGTTCACTTCTATCCAGGTGGTATATTTACTAAACCAGCGGATTTGAAAATGTGGAGCTGTTGCCTATAGCAACCAATCAGATTTTAGTTATCATTTATTTAGTACATTCTACAAACTGTTAGCTATAATCTGATTGGTTGCTATATAAGCAACATCTCCACTCTTTCAAACCTGCAGCTTGATAAGTGTTGGAATGTTTAGGAAACTCCTGAATTAGGAGGAAATCTCCCAGACTCTCAGAAGAGCTGGTAGTTCTCCCGTATGAGCACTTGCCTGTCTGTAAGGTGGGCAGAGGTTTACCCTGGCGACGCGTCTCCAAGCTATGTGCAAAACTCTGAACTACTGACTGCATGATGGTGCAATTTTACTACCTGTCCTCTGCGAATGGAAAATTAACTAGCGACATAATGCAATATGGCTGCCTCTACTGTGTATAGGCCATGTGTGCCCTGCCTTCCACCTTAGTGATGTCAGTACTGCCTTATGAATCAGTTGTCAGCATTCCCAACAATGCAAAACGGCTTTCTCCACTGTGTGCAGGTAACTAGAATTCTTTAATTGTAGCATCTTTCATAGGTGCTTGTAGAATACCGCCGCCTAGTGGACAGTTTTTGAAAGACGCATTTATGTTGCTCCCAAGCCCTAACATTCCAATGAAACCTCTTTAGGGTGTAGACGTAACCTTGTTTTACTCCAGAAACAGAGCTTTACAAAATGTATATGCTTTTAAAATGCAAAATAAGTTTAGCTTGTAAAAATATTGACAGTTATGTTAATAAATGTTTTTTTGTATACTTAATCTTGTATTGTCTTTACTCTACTAGTTTTGATTGTAGGCTGTCAGCAAAGTTTGTATTCCTTATTGTTAGAGGGACTATCATGAGAACTATAATCCATGTGGATGTGTAAGTTATTTAACGAGGATATTATTACATGTGTATTGTATTATTACTATTTAACGATTTATGTTGCTTAAGGAGCATCAGCTGGGATAAAGCAGTAAATAGGACAATTTGTGACTGCTGTACGGGGTTCTTGGGTAGACAAAGAGGACCTGCAGATACCAAATCAATGCAATTGTGGGGGGGGGGGGGAATTATTAAAGAGCAGGTGAAGCCAGGTTCTGGCATTAGTAGGTATAATAATATACCTTAAATAACTAAAAGTTTTATACGTTACTCAGTATACCAATCATACGTTTCCATTATCTGCTCCAGGTTACTAAGTTAGTGGGGAGGAGCGTCTCTAACTAGGCTGGCAGACAATGACTGACGGACTTGCAGACTTGCTTTGTGAAACTGTATTGTGGATAGATTCATATATAGGGCCACTGCTGTTATAACTGTAGTCTCTGCTTTTTCACCTGCATTAGATCCTGCCAGGACGTTGCCTAAAGATGGACAGAGGGGCTTCAGTCTAATGGAGTGCGGAGGTCATGCTTTTTGTTTATCCGCTGGGGTGGAGCAATGCGTTTTGCTCTCGTAGTTCATATCTGACCACTTCAGTTTTAGGGTTTAGAGATCCTTAAACTTGATATTTTATGGTTGGAATATGGCTTGGTGACCAGTAGGACATAGATTAAACTTTCCATGATCGCACCTGAGAAGTCCGTGCTCCCCCATTAAATGTTGTTTGCCAACTGCAAAATAAATAGTTTTACAAATGCGACTATTTGTCTGCTCCGTGCACACCCGGGGGAACCTCTTCTCTCCGCTTTGGGAAGCGGCCCCTTGTAGGAGAGCTGCTCCACTGTTCGTAGGAATCTGGGCCGCGATCGGAATGCGGATGGTTGAAAAAGTAAAAACATCACTTTCAAGTCCCACCAGCACTCACTCTGTGATTCATCACCGCTCTGCGTGTCTTTAAAGAATCATGAGAGTAAGGGGACGTGCGGGGGCTTTATTACACGTCTGTCAGTAGACATCTGTGATGTTTGTATTCCATTGGTAAAATGAGTGCATGTCCACATACAACGCATCTCCTGTTGGAAGTATAGGCCAGTGCCAAATTTACTGACCCCTTCAAAGAAGGTGTATAATGTAGGTCGTTTTGCAGGGGGTGAGAGGCTTTGAGGCTAATTCAGGTATCATACACCCTTCCATCACCTCCAACATCACCTTCTGGTGCTCATTGTCCAATATCTGGTCCCATAATACAAAATCAATTTTTTTTTTGACAAACAAAATCCCAGTTTATCCATTTGTGAAAATGTCCTTTACTCTGTGCTGCAGTTTTCTCATGGAGCCTCATCTGGGCCAGTTATCATCCACTGACTCTACAGCTTGCAGTACGGTGCCCAACCCCTTAGGCCAGGCCGGATCTCCAGAGGGAAGATCAGGCCGGTCTCACCACCTGGCTCCAATGTGCAGAAACATTCAACGTTAGGTTTTATATTATTGCTGACCTGGTTCCATCTCATATCACAATGCTCCAGGCCAGTCTCTTATTTAATCTGTTTATTATTTTTTTTGTCCTCAGCTGTTGGAATCCGATGTATATTATTGTACATGTTTTATTCAGTGGACATACGATGGAAAGGGCAGCAAAAGATCCTCTCAGGCCATCATCATCATCATCATCATCATCATACTGTTTACATAACACAAGTCAGTTGTGCTAATAAAACATGTAATATTAGTTAAATAACAAACAGCAGCGAAAACAATGCACAAATAATGAAGGTAAGGATTTAATGTATTGGCGTGCACGTCCTGTATGAATTCGTGCTTCCTTCAATGCTTCTCAGCTATGTGTTTACATAATCAGGCATAGTTTATTCTTGTTGCTCTGGGATACAACCCGTCTTTGCTCTCTGCTCTGCATTGGACACAGAGGTATCCAGGGAGCAGCTTTGTCTCGTATCCCAGAACCAATAAAAAGCAACAACTCTTTCTACTCCTATAAGAACATGGCTGAAAAGCACAGAAGGACACTAGAAAGATAGAGCCATGTATTGGGCAAAAGTTGTGGGTGGCCATGTAATAAGCCTATATGTCCGTTATTGTAAGGCGGAATCCCCCTTTATGAAGACAGGATAACTAACCCTATGGGTATTGGGTTATAGCGATATGTTTAGGAGTAATGCAGTTAAGGTGATAGAGACATTACTAGGTTATCTCAAAAACTGGCAGCATAGAGGACATTCACTGCCTCTGATAAATCCAGCAAGATGCACCATGATCTGGAGCGTATGTAGGGGGGCTGGCAAATTTGCAGGTGGCCCAAACCAAGGTAGCCTACTATGAGACCGGCCCCACTACCCCCCAGCCCAGTCTGCTCCTGAGCATATGTAATTGTAAGTAGTTGTAGCAGTGTAGACTACATGTGTTTAACCATCACTACGACAGAACAAAATCTATTCTGTATTGACACACACATGATTGTGCACTCTGCCGCACTCTCGCTACAGATAACAGCGAGGACGTCTCCTCGGCTCTGTGATAAATTGCTGTTGTAACAGGTCTGCACCACGCTGCTTCCATTCACACTTCTAGCCCATATTAATTCTCGCTGCGTGATGATGTCAGCGGCAATAGTGGCTCAGAGGGTAAAGGTGGCGGCATCCAAGTGCAGCCGTTCAGTTCTGGTTCAAATCCTGATGTAATCACAAACCATAGATCAATTGTATTCACTCCTGTCCTCAGGGAACCTAGTCCATTATTCACGAATATCCTCTCCTTGGTCCTGACATGGAGAGAAGGACCTGGATGGCTCAGTCGATGCCTTTTCAGTAATGTGTCGTGAATATAAAGCAAACCCTTTATGTGCCATAATTTAGTCGTCCTTTCCAATCTGTGTGTCTGCGGGAATGCAATCCGACTTGGCTTTGTGTCTGCTCTCTCCAGTATCTCGTTACAAACCGTATTGATTCTCCGTTCAATGCCCCATCAATCCTTTCTTTTCTATTCCTGGTGAAATAATTACATTTTCTCCTTGTCGTTTGTCTCCCAACACTTACCACAGGGTCTCTATGCAGCAAACACCCCATTGATCTCACACTGTTAACTATCCGTGGATAGATTGATTCCTCTGTTGTAGTGTTTTGGTCTCGTTTCTGGCTATCGTTGAATGCAAAGCTTCATAATTATTTGCAAATAGGTTGTGAGTGGAGCTCTAGAGACGTTCCTTTCATGGTGACACGTTTTAATGGCATTTAGGTAGATTTTTACACTGCATTAAATGGCTGTCAGCTTGCACTGAATGTAGAGGACAGTACAATGAATATATATATATGTGTGTGTGTATACATGTGTATGTGTGTGTGTATACGTACGTGTGTATGCATCCATGTGTATACGTGTGTGTGTGTGTGTGTGTGTGTGTCTGTATGCATCCATGTATGTGTGTGTGTGTATGCATCCATGTATGTACGTACGTATATGCATATGTGTGTGTATATATATCTATAACTGTACAATAACTTTTTTGATCCTAATTCAAAAGCCTCTAAATCCCTGAATGTCTGTCTTCATAGGACAGTGTATAGTGATGTAGGGTAGTGTATGGTATTACAGTATATAGGGGTACACGGCAGCTTTGATTATTGTAGCAGACAGGACTTGGTTTATAAACCTGACAACAATGGTAAATTTTAAAACCTCTATGCCACATGGCTGTGCCCCAATCCAACATGGCCGCAGGCCATAGCTACCAACCACTCCCCCGATCTAATCAGCCACACCCCCAACCTGCCTTGAGCACAAGCTGGGTTCTCTGTAAAATCAGGACCGCCCCACAAGAAAAGGATCCTGTCCCTTCCAAATGTTGAAATCTTGATGTAAATGATCAGGTTCTGTTCAAACCGGAGATTTGTGTCTTGCAGATTTTTTGTGTGTTGAGGAAGCACGAAAACATTATGAAAAACACATGATCAACAAAGCAGGAACGAGCCCCCAATCCCCCAAAGTTAATGATGTAAAAGATCCTACATATAGAGCGAACCAGTCATTTGCTCGGAACAACCAGTTCTATGGTGAATTTGACACCACACCCTGCCAATAGGGTCACTGGTTGACCAGATAGTCTGTTCTGCCCATTCAAATGTGATCAGTCCAGGTTTTGATTGGATGATATGAGCATTTTTGGCCAAAAATAAGCAAATTGTCCATGTGGGTATAGAAATTAAATTATTTACTTCACTTTGCTGTAATGTGGATCAGAGTTGACCTACCAATGGCCATAGATTAATTGTGAGGCTGAATATACACGTTAGCCATCTATCAGGGGGGGGGGGTGGTCCCGTTCATTAAAACCATAATAAATCCTTGTATGTTATTTGGCATTTACCTCTGGACATAGCAGTGGGATAATTAATTACAATTACTTTTCAAGGGCGTCCACTTTGAAAATATTCTACGTTAAGATTAAATGACGAGTGAGGCCACATCTACACTGTGTGTGTGTAAAGAAATCAATAATGGTTTAAAGCAGGGCGGGCGTCAAGCTGCATATAGAAGGGGGACATAGTCTGATTAGTTGTAAGACCAGAGCTTCTGGGACATTATTATTAATTTCCTGCTGATGAGGATGGTACAATCGGCTAGAAAAGAGGAGAGTATTATCTGATGAGACTTCCAGATGGGTAGTATTTTACCAGACTTTGTGCCGATACAGAGATCAGAAGACCTGTTTTGTTACCAAGTAATGGTGGTAATCCTTTTTCTCCTAGTTATGTATTTTTTTTTTTTATTTCATTTAATCTCTTTTGAGACCAACAACAAAGGTGGTTCTGCTAAATGGGCAAAATAGAGCTGCAGGTGTGGGCAAGTCTTCCAAAGCTCAAAGTATGGACAAACTGGCGACCACGCCATTTAATAAGAGGCCTTGCACATCTCTAAGGTCAACATCGCCCTTTAACCACTGTTGTTTCGTGTGTGTAAGTTAAAAGCTCAATCGCCTTCTGCTCTTATCAGTGGTATGTGTTGCCAGTTGCATCACCAGAGCCTGGAGGCACGTAGCCCTTGGCTACCTTCAGCCGTTTCCTTTTACACAGAACATTCTCCTACAGTTCCTGATACGGGGCAGAGCTTGGTGGTGCAATCCCCTTCACGTCATATGGTTTTTATCATTCCTTTGGCTCATTTTTCTTTTGAGTATGAGAGAGAAACAAGTTATATGTTTATGCTGTAAAGGGAAAAGCCGCCTCTCAGTATTTGCTGCCCCTAGGCACATGCCTGCTGTGCCTAATGCCAATTCCAACCCTACTAAAACCATTAATCTATCCTAGGCCGATTTCGAAAGCCACAATTTACAGCTGTGCAGCGCTGACATAAAGCAGTCTGGGTTCATGGCTTTGAACGTGACGGTTGAAGTTGTTTTCTGGGAGAGGTTTGTAGACCTCGCTCAGGGCTCTTGATAAGAAAAGTCACTTTAGTTAAGGTCGTCAAGTAGAGCAAATTGTATAGATTTACTCCATAGGCTTCATACCATCTGATTTTTCTATGGAACGTGCTTATCACACATTGGGGGATTTTTAACATGTCGATAAATTGGGAGTCTCTTGTAGCGTTGGCTTCACTGGGCTTCAGATGCTTCTCTCAGATTGATGGTTCTTGGTGCATTAAGACTGATCCTTCGGGCTATCTATGAGAATTGACCTAACACACCCAGTTGCAGATAGATCCATGTGGTTGCTGTATGCTGACTCTGCATAGCCAGACGCAGCAATTTCCACACAAACACATAAGATCACATGCGGAATGACGGATGAGGTGTGTTTTTTTTTTTTTTTTATTGCTGAACCCTTGCAGACTATTTATAAACAAGATATATGTTTGTGTCCCATATGCCGCTGTTGTGGATAGGTGGGAATAGAATATAGGCTTTCTTGCTATAGAACAGTGTTGTTAACCTGTGACACTCCAGGTGTTGTGAAACTACAAGTCCCAGCATACCCTTCCAGCAATAAGGTGCTATATATTGGCAAAGCATGCTGGGACTTGTAGTTTCACAAACGCCTGGAGTGTCACAGGTTAGCCAACACTGCTATAGAAAGTGAATTATCTCTGTATAGAACAACAGCGTTCACCCTCTGGCACTCCAGCTGTTTTGGTACAGGCTGTTAAGGCATTATGGGCCTTGTAGTTCCACAACAGGCGGAGAGCCAGAAGTTCTGTAAGGTTGGTATAGAGAGTGCAAGCATTTGGAGTTGATCTGTGTTGCAGACATCTGTAGGTTGTGATAAAGGGAAGAGTATCTGTTGTCACTTTATTCAGTCTGTAGGTGACCAACATCTACAGTCTCTCCCAGACGGCTGTATAAGAGTCCTGCCCAAATCTCATCTCCTCTTCCATATGAAAGTGAATTTGGAATGTCTTGCAGTCAGCGCCTTCAAAGAGCTTTTTAATGAAGTTTGCGGTGTCATGGAGGCACCTTCACAGGGCTGGTTAATTGCCAACACAGTGTACTCTGCAGCGCTTCTCCCCGTGTTACTTATAATCCGTTATTAAGTGGCCATGTGTGGTTGTGGAGGGGCCCGGCTCCTGGTAGATGGCGTTAGTGGCTGATGTGTAACGGATCAAAATATGACTTTCCTCACTTGTCACCTTTACTTCTCCAGATGGTTTGTACTTTTCACTAATGTATTACTAGTGTAAGAATGCAACATTGTGCAATATAATTATTCATTTAATCATTTTTTCTTTTTTTCTCTTTTAGGATCCCAGAAGTAAACACAAGTTTAAAATACACACGTACTCCAGCCCGACGTTCTGTGACCACTGTGGCTCCTTGTTATATGGCCTCATTCACCAAGGGATGAAATGTGAAAGTAAGATTTTATTGAATACATTGTCCTGTGTTCCTGTGACATCTCTGCTGATCCATACAGCTCTTACAGGTGTTGTTGATGACCTGTGTCCACGTCACTGGTACCACTTACCTGTCCTCCATTCACCTGAATGATTGCCCACTGGTCCTGGTACCACTCACCTGTCCTCCATTCACCTGAATGATTGCCCACTGGTCCTGGTACCACTCACCTGTCCTCCATTCACCTGAATGATTGCCCACTGGTACTGGTACCACTCACCTGTCCTCCATTCACCTGAATGATTGCCCACTGGTCCTGGTACCACTCACCTGTCCTCCATTCACCTGAATGATTGCCCACTGGTCCTGGTACCACTCACCTGTCCTCCATTCACCTGAATGATTGCCCACTGGTTCTGGTACCACTCACCTGTCCTCCATTCACCTGAATGATTGCCCACTGGTCCTGGTACCACTCACCTGTCCTCCATTCACCTGAATGATTGCCCACTGGTCCTGGTACCACTCACCTGTTCTCCATTCACCTGAATGATTGCCCACTGGTACTGGTACCACTCACCTGTCCTCCATTCACCTGAATGATTGCCCACTGGTCCTGGTACCACTCACCTGTCCTCCATTCACCTGAATGATTGCCCACTGGTCCTGGTACCACTCACCTGTCCTCCATTCACATGAATGATTGCCCACTGGTACTGGTACCACTCACCTGTCCTCCATTCACCTGAATGATTGCCCACTGGTCCTGGTACCACTCACCTGTCCTCCATTCACCTGAATGATTGCCCACTGGTACTGGTACCACTCACCTGTCCTCCATTCACCTGAATGATTGCCCACTGGTCCTGGTACCACTCACCTGTCCTCCATTCACCTGAATGATTGCCCACTGGTCCTGGTACCACTCACCTGTCCTCCATTCACATGAATGATTGCCCACTGGTACTGGTACCACTCACCTGTCCTCCGTTCACCTGAATGATAGCCCACTGGTCCTGGTACCACTCGCCTGTCCTCCATTCACCTGAATGATTGCCCACTGGTACTGGTACCACTCGCCTGTCCTCCGTTCACCTGAATGATTGCCCACTGGTCCTGGTACCACTCACCTGTCTTCCGTTCACCTGAATGATTGCCCACTGGTACTGGTACCACTCACCTGTCCTCCGTTCACCTGAATGATTGCCCACTGGTCCTGGTACCACTCCCCTGTCCTCCGTTCACCTGAATGATTGCCCACTGCTACTGGTACCACTCACCTGTCCTCCATTCACCTGAATGATTGCCCACTGGTACTGGTACCACTCACCTGTCCTCCGTTCACCTAAATGATTGCCCACTGGTACTGGTACCACTCACCTGTCCTCCGTTCACCTGAATGATTGCCCACTGGTCCTGGTACCACTCACCTGTCCTCCGTTCACCTGAATGATTGCCCACTGCTACTGGTACCACTCACCTGTCCTCCATTCACCTGAATGATTGCCCACTGGTCCTGGTACCACTCACCTGTTCTCCATTCACCTGAATGATTGCCCACTGGTACTGGTACCACTCACCTGTCCTCCATTCACCTGAATGATTGCCCACTGGTACTGGTACCACTCACCTGTTCTCTGTTCACCTGAATGATTGCCCACTGGTACTGGTACCACTCACCTGTCCTCCTTTCACCTGAATGATTGCCCACTGCTACTGGTACCACTCACCTGTCCTCCGTTCACCTGAATGATTGCCCACTGGTCCTGGTACCACTCACCTGTCCTCCGTTCACCTGAATGATTGCCCACTGCTACTGGTACCACTCACCTGTCCTCCGTTCACCTGAATGATTGCCCACTGGTCCTGGTACCACTCACCTGTTCTCCATTCACCTGAATGATTCCTGCTGCTGCCACCTGCCCTTCTCAATGTGCTGTATTCGACCTCCATTTACCGACTTGGTATCCTGCTGTTGTCTCCAGTTCTTTCTTTTTATTTACTTATTTTTCTTTTTTTCCCCTTAAAACCTGCCACTGTTTCTTAGCATGAAGGGAGACATTACAGTCATCAAAATATTTTTTTTTGTTTTTGTTTGTCTCTTTGTAAATGCTATTAGAATTCACAGACACATAATAACATTTGTGTATGCAGATGCTGATTGGAAGCGTGTGGTCTGAATGTAAAATGTATAGATAATGACCTTGGCAAGCAGCATTTCTCATGTATATGTTGTTGTACAGAGTCCTCTGCTGGTCACTATCAGAATTGCAGTTTTGGTCTTCGTGCTGTTTATTTTTATACTGTATTTTGCACAGCAATACTATACAGATATTACATTCTTCTTTAGGATTCAACTTCCTGCTATTAAATAAATTAAAGACCTAATGATCTATATATCAAAAAAAGTATTTGTGGGTAGGGAATATAGATTGCATGATCCACTGGGCTGATGTGAATGATTATATATTCTTTGTACATCGCTGCATAATATGTATATGCCATATCAATAATAAGAAATGGTGCTGTCCAGATATCATTTACTTAGTACGTATGTGCACTGTTGCCTTGAATTGGTAATCAACGGTACCTAGCTCGTACGTGCCAACTCTCCCTGAATGTCAGGGAGACTCCCTGAAATAGGGGTGATCTCCCTCACTCCCTGAAGAGTCTGGCAATCTCCCTGATGCTGAGCCAGTACAAGACGTGGTTGGCTTCGCCATCTGCGGCATGATGACACAGTTCAGAAATTGTGCCCTATGTCCATGTATTGATGCCTATGGAGGTGGCCATTTTCATGGAGACCAAGATTTAATCAAAGACTGACAGGTAAGACAACATGAGTTCAGTAATGGAGACAGAAATGTAAAAGACACTTCAGTCTCTAGATGTTCATTAGTTGCTTTTTCTTTAACGCATAGTTGCCTACTCTCCCGGACATTCCGGGAGACTCCCGCATTTCTGGGAGACCCCCCAGGATCCTGGGAGAGCAGGGCAACCTCCTGGTTCTCTCGCCCCTGCAATAGAAAAGTGGCAGGGGGGCTTAATGATGCAAATATTGCATCATCTTAGTCACGCCCCCTACTGTAATTGGCCAAAATTGTGACAATCGTTCAGGGGGTGGGGCCAAAATAAATTTTCGTCAACCCCCCCGGGATCTTCCTGAAGCCAAAAAGGAATAGTTGGCAAGTGTGGCCTAGCTCAGTGATTGCTAACCTGTGACACTCCAGGTGTTGTGAAACTACAAGCCCCAGCATGCTTTACCAGTAGATAACTAGCTGAGAGCTGGCAGAGCATGCTGGGACTTATAGTTTCACAACACCTTGAGTGTCACAGGTTAGCCATCACTGACCTAGCTTCTGCCTCACACCTCAGTGGCCTCAATAGTTCCTTTTGTATTGATGTACTGCATACTGGTTTTTCACACAAAATGGCTGCCTCCTCTGTGTACAGGTGTCAGGTACACTTTACCTCAGAAAAGCTTGTTTTCCATTCATTTAGAAATGTACAGCTCCGTGTAATATGATTGGCGCTGTATAAATAAACATTCATTTGTTTCCATTAACAAAATCAGTGGGGATAGAGTTCCAAATCTATTTTTTTTTTTTTTTTTTTTTTTTTTTTATTGAAAGCCTGGGAACGTGCAATCAAAAACCCAAAGTGCCCAAAAAAGGTGTAAAACCATAAAAAAGTGCACAAGGGGTACGGTACTGGCCCCTTCTTTAAAAAGAAAGGGCCCTGGTCCCCGACCCCCGGAACCAAAAAGGTCCCTTAGGGGGCAAGGGTCTTCAGACCCCCTTCGCTGCGAGGCTAGGGGGGTCCCTTTAGCCCCTGGGATCCACCGAAGCTTCACCCAGGGCTTAACAACTAGTCCACCCCCTAAGGGGAGGACCAACGTGGGTGTTCAGGGAGGCTGGAGCCTAAGGGCCACACAACCTCCCCTAGATCGTCTCGGGGACAGGAGCCCAAAAGGGCCTACCCGTACCCAATAAAATCCGGAAACGTGAACACAAAAGAAAAAGTGACAAACGTGAAGAAAAATAAATAGTGCCGAGTGGATACGGCCCCAGCCTAATGGCTGGGCTTGGTATAAAAATTTTCTCGCCCAGCCATAAGGCCGGGGCAAAGAATAGAGCGAGTGCTTAAAAGAAAGTGGTCAAAAGTGCGTGGGTGCCAACATAATCACATTGTATCTATTTCAAGGTGCTACTGACCTGTGATTTTTTGGCACCCCCGGGGTCGCCACTCCCAGAGGCACATTTGTCCCAGGCTTTCAAAGCAGCAATCCCAGCCCCTGGCCAGAGGACCAAGTGCAGCTCTGCCACAACTGCACTTGATCTTAGCCAAAAGGCCGAGAAGCGATCCAAATCTATTACTGCATTTGGTGGTCAAAACCACAGGGGGCGTCATTGGATTCTCTGATGTCACATGATTTACCTGGAACATAAAATTCAATAGAGTTCTGGTGAGCTGAAAAGTTCTCTGTGGTATTTATATAATGTAGGCAACTTTTAAAAGCCTCGATGTTCATACCCCAAGCTGTAGCGTAGAATCAGTTACGCTCAGGCCATGTCTCTGAATCAGTGATTCCTATTTAATCTAAAATCTAGGACCAAGACCTTTGAGCTAATAAATTATGAGACCCAGGGGAACGCATCCTTGTTTTTGTAGTAGAGTAACTTGGACAACTGATTATTTATCACGTCTGTAATGCAGTGTTAGACTCGTCTTCTAATCTAGAGTCTGGAACCTCAGATTCTTAAGTATTCCATTATTATTTTTATTTGTAAGTGCATTAAGGGGATAAAAATATATGCCATATACTGGCAAGAAAAAGAAGATAAAGATGACCCTGCCCATATGAGCTTACAATCTACGATAATTTCATATGCATGAATGTCCTGGGAGATGCTTGTGAGATGCTGAGCTGTACAGATGTGTTCGGAAGTAATCATTTATGGGAGAACACGGGGTACTTTCTTACCCGAGATAACTTATCTATCATCATCATTATCACCATTTATTTATATAGCGCCACTAATTCCGCAGCGCTGTACAGAGAACTTACTCACATCAGTCCCTACCCCATTGGAGCTTACAGTCTAAATTCCCTAACATACACACACACACACACACACACACACACACACACACACACAGACAGACAGACTAGGGTCAATTTGATAGCAGCCAATTAACCTACCAGTATGTTTTTGGAGTGTGGGAGGAAACCGGAGCACCCTGAGGAAACCCACGCAAACACAGGGAGAACATACAAACTCCAGACAGAATTGAACTCATGACCCCAGTGCTGTAAGGCAGAAGTGCTAACCACTACGCCACCGTGTTCGAAGCATTGGAGTGTGCGCTGGTTACTCAGTCCATTACTGATAGCTAAATAGAGGGCTGGATGACCATGAGGTCATGTGGTTTATATAGGCGCCATACCACGACGTGTCCTCCCAAATGTTAGAGAGCACAGGAAGAGGTCTCCATTCTAATACTATAACGTGTGTGTTTCTGTGTTTCTCCAGCATGCATGATGAACGTCCACAAACGCTGTGTAATGAATGTGCCAAGTCTGTGCGGGACGGATCACACCGAACGCAGGGGCAGGATATACATCAAGGCCGAGATCAGCCAGGAAGTACTGACGGTTGTGGGTGAGTTTCTTGTGTACAGGATACATACATGGGCTGTGTGTTTATATCACGTATGTGCCATGCGTGACGTTGCAGAGCCGTAAACTGTGCGGAGAGATCCGTGTCTTTTATTCTGTCTGTAAATCTTTAACTCCTGCTCTGTGAGATTATTTTGTTTTACTGTTATATTAATCTTCCGTGTACTGTACATGGATAGAGACCACCAGAAAAATCCTCTGAATGTATCCTGATCGTACACTGACTTCAGAAACTAATCTAGCATTTAAATTACATACCGGGTGCTGTGCCCACTCATCAGAGTGTGGACAAGCTTCAACATACAGTATATGCTGTTGCTATGTGTAACTATTCGGGCAGCATGGGTGCAGGGATCTGTAGCCTGCAGTATAGCGGAGTTAATGGATGATGATCTAATTCCTCCATACATTAGTTTTTCCCAAACAGGGTTGACGCAAGGAATTGTGAGGGAACATGAGCATTAAGGGATATTGCTAAATACCAGGCATTTCGGTTAAACCCTTAATGACCCGTAGTATTATACATCTCATCATCTTGTGCAGTAGTTCCTTCCAAAATAAGTGTCTGCGCCAAGTTCCCATCAGTTTGCCCACTTCCAAATTTCTCTCTCTTGCCAAATCATTCCACTCACCATCAGTCCATCTGCTCACTCATAAATACTATTGAAAAGGATTGTCCGTATCAAATTTAAAGTGGATTTGTCTACTTTTGGATATCCTGCTGCATTAGGACCTGTCCACTTTATGTAGCAAACACTTCACCAGCACTGGTAACCAGCACCACCATCCAGCGTTTGCCAGGAGATGCATACATTGCAAATTGGTTCCTGGCTCCAGAAAGTGGGACATGGGGGCGGGTCATAAATGGGGAGGGGGGAGTGGCCAGACCTTTTTTTAAATGGTTTTTTTTTAGTTTTTCTGAATTATAGATCGTATTCTAGGTATAGCAGAATAATTATGACTGGACACAAACTGACTCGATTGTCTTTCATTCTTACAACCCTCCCATCCAGGAGGAGTGAGACACAATCCGTCCTGCAGATTTTCTGACCATCGCAGTCTCCTCCATCAGCTGACATGTCCATGTGTTGTGGAATTAATCACATCCGCCATTAAAGCCCATTTAAATGGCAATCGTATTCCTCCTATAAATGTCTCCCTGGTAATGTGGTCAGAAAGGTCATATTGCAAATGTGATTGGATCATTTAAATGAGAGCATCATGTTAATGGCTGCAATACCCACACCTAACACACAAATGATATTGTATTTACATTTTGCTTCCTTGCTAAAAGACCGAGGTATTCCTGTTCACGTCTGCAAGAAACTTATTGACGCCTTTCAGGCAGCAGATAAACCCATCAATCTCCACCCCGGTCCACCGATTTCCATGTTAGTAATTTTCATTCATGCTACAGTCACTGCGCGAAATGACAAATCATCAAACACAGTCGCTGCAGAATTCAATGTGACCTTTGAAGGCTGCTGTAACTAAAGTCACCACAAGATGTCGCTACGTTTCCAGTTTTGCGTCTGACGAGAATTTGGTATCGCACAAAGTATCAGCATTGTGTATAGCAAGACTTAATTTTAATATTGTAGAATAAGCTTTTTATATAGTGTGGTTTACGATCTGGGAGAATGGGCCGTAAATGTTAGAACAGGTTGGTTTACTCAGAAAACACAATTAGACTGGCTCCATTAGCAAAGTGTAAATGTTGTTGTTCTGTTTTTTTTTTTTGTTTTTTTTTTAGATGTTTTGCTTTTTTAATTTTATAAATCCTAATAAAAGTGCATTCTAACCAGTATGGAAAAAGAATCAAAAGATGACTGCGAGTTTAGAAGTGTAAATAGATGTTGGAGTTTTAATGCCCATGCTTAGCAAGATGGAAGTTTATAAAAGCCACTTGCGGCATTGAATGATTTTTGTCTGCACAATTAAATGATCAATGAAATATATAGTTTTATATTTAGCACCATTGTGCTGCTCCTCACTCTTGTGTTTTGTGTTTCCATTTCGCGTTGGATTCTATTTAGTGGGAGAAGGAAAGAACTTGGTTCCAATGGACCCCAATGGACTGTCTGACCCATATGTCAAATTGAAGCTCATTCCTGACCCTAAAAGTGAGAGCAAACAGAAGACCAAAACCATCAAATGTTCCCTCAACCCAACGTTTAATGAAACCTTTAAATTGTGAGTGAAGTCTGCCCAGTTTTGTATAATTACTGGGACAAAGGGCTCTCTCGTCCTCTGTGTGACCTGTCCAGTGTCTTCTCTTCTCTGACAGCAACTTGAAGGAGTCCGACAAAGACCGCAGGTTGTCGGTGGAGATATGGGACTGGGACCTTACTAGCAGGAATGACTTCATGGGGTCACTGTCGTTTGGGATTTCAGAGCTGCTGAAGGCCAGTGTGGATGGATGGTAAGTGTCACGTTGTCCGTGATGATCCGTTTAGTGCCATAAGATATTTTATATATATATATAATTGGGTGAACTCTTTTTGCCTTACACTGGATAGAGAATGGCGGTGTTGAAGATTGTAAATCATTCCTAAGTTACTCACTGTGGGCTGCCATATTTCTTTGAAAACTTGTTCCACATTTTACCTGGTGACCTATCACAATTGCAGCAGAAGCATTTATGTTATGGTAGAAATGTCTGTGCTCTCTCAGTACATACCGTGACGGAAGTAAGCCAGATCTCAAACAATTTGGCCACTGATCCCGTCATATGGGCCCATGTATGGCCAGCTTCAGTCATAACGGGCAGCACGGTGGTGTAGTGGTTAGCACTTCTGCCTTACAGCGCTGGGATCATGAGTTCAATTCCCGACCATGACCTTATCTGTGTGGAGTTTGTATGTTCTCCCCGTGTTTGCGTGGGTTTCCTCCAGGTGCTCCGGTTTCCTCCCACACTCCAAAAACATACTGGTAGGTTAATTGACTGCTATAAAAAAAATTGACCCTAGTCTCTCTCGCTCTCTGTCTGTCTGTCTGTGTGTGTGTGTGTGTGTTAGGGAATTTAGACTATAAGCTCCAATGTGGCAGGGACTGATGTGAATGAGTTTTCTGTACAGCGCTGCGGAATTAGTGGCGCTCTATAAACAGCTGATGATGATGACAGCTGCAGTAGAGAAGATCTCATAGAATTATTGTCTTAAGAAGCTGACTGCAGTGCTGCCATGCTGTTCTCTGCCCACATTGTTTTTTTTAATCTCCTCCAGCGCCGTTCTCCAAATTCTCATTTCCTCTCTAGTGCCGTGGTGCGTCAAGCCCTCCAGGAAATCATTTTTCCTCCATTGAATTTCGTGATATTTAAAGTCCACTCTGTTGTTTTCTGTTTATCCCAAACATCTCTCCGCAGGCGAGACCTGGTTTAAGGCTGCGCCGGTATTATTACTGCAGTCTGCAAATTATATGATGATAATAGTATAGAGTCTAGAACACAAATAGGGCAACACAGTAACTTCTGAAGATCCTCAGATCAGTCTACTTTACAAGTTTATACCCCAGGTGGATTTTTGTTGTTTATTGTTTAAAAAATATTTCTCAACTGATGTTAAAGGGACATGATACTAAAACATTCCATATTGTCAATATATAATTATTTTATTTATATATATATATATATATTACATTATATTTGTAGTGCGCTCTTTTGGGAGGTTTACTCCCAGGTCTGAGGGTGTTTTTGGAAGAATATTACACAGATGAGTAAACCAAATGTTGTACCATATTTGTTATATAATATATATCTTTAGATAGGATATATCATCATTACCATTTATTTATATAGCACCACTAATTCCGCAGCGCTGTACAGAGAACTCCCTCACATCAGTCCCTGCCCCATTGGAGCTTGCAGTCTAAATTCCCTAACACACACAGACAGAGACACAGACTAGTGTCAATTTGTTAGCAGCCAATTACGGTAACCTACCAGTATGTTTTTGAAGTTTGGGAGGAAACCAGAGCACCCGGAGGAAACCCACGCCAAACACGGGGAGTACATAGAAAATCCACACAGATAAGGCCATGGTCGGGAATCGAACTCATGACCCCAGTGCTGTGAGGCAGAAGTGCTAACCACGATATATGGCAGGTGTGGGCCTTATTCCCTATAGAGACCCTGTCAGATGCATTGGGAGACCTGAATCAGGCCTCCTGTGCAAAACAGTACTAATGGATCAATGCAGAATGGATTGAATAGCAATGACTATACTGGATACTAGATCCAATTGCATTGGATGTACTCCGTGCCAAATAAGCAAGATTCCTATCGGTATCTCAGGTAAGCCCTCAAGAACCCTGGTATAAAAAACAAAATAACATTGCACCCAACCCCATAATCTACTCTTAACCTGAAGAAAAGTACAAATATTTGGTATCCGCGTACTCGGGATAATTAGGTGTTAACATTTTTGGATACGTTTCTGGGAATGCACAAATTACGTAAAAGTAATTCTAGAAAACAAACTCTGGAAAGCTGTTATTTCAGGTGATGCCAATTTAGCACAAAAATTGTTTTCGGACATTAAGGTGTTAAGAAGCTCCAGTAGTAAAGGTTTGAAAAAGTGGAGATGTTGCCTATAGCAACCAATCAGATTCTAGCTTTCATTTATTTAGTACATTCTACAAAATGACAGCTAGAATCTGATTGGTTGCTATAGGCAACAACTCCACTTTTTTAAACCTGCAGTTTAGTAAATATACCCCCAAGAATCTGGTCACTTACTGTGATTTCTAGGGCTATAAACCTTCCATGATTTATGATAAGCTTTCTTCCAATGAGTGGGTGTCTTCCTCATGTTATCTCTGTATTAGGTTTAAGTTGCTGAGCCAAGAGGAGGGTGAATATTTCAATGTACCTGTGCCACCCGAGGGAGAGGAAGGAAACGAGGAACTGCGGCAGAAGTTTGAGGTATATAATAATAATAATAATAATAATAATAATACATACAGTTCTCAGAGCCCTCCATGCTCCCAACTTAAGAACCACTATATTTTATATATTTTATATTGCACTAAAACGTCGAGAAATAATTTTTACAGATGAACGTGCGACTACTTAATTACTGTGCTCCCCTGTTTTATGCAGAGAACACACCCAAAGAGCAATGAGTGTGAGATGTTATAACGGTGGAGTGTTATAAACCTTGTCATGCAATACAGTGTTTATAAACACCACACTTTACGGCGCCACGAGGCAGCTTTACAGACATAACCGGCATCCTGGGGGATCCAGCTGATCAGACTTAATTTTCACAATAGGGAACCTCCGTTAGAGGCTTGGATCGCTCACTAGGGCCCCCTTTGGTTAAAATAATAATTAAAAGAAGTACAATTGGCGCTAAACCTGATTCCCTGTTTCTGTATTATGACTTCGATCCTTGTATAAGCTATGCAACTAGCACGTCCCTTACTACAGAACTATAGACATACTGCTCATTTTGGGGGTAGGGTTCTGTGGTTTTATTAATTGTATTAAAGTAACCTTCATAGAAATATATGTATTTATTTATTTTTTTTAATATCGATCTAATCTTATCTATTTATGTCACTTAAAAATATATTTTGTATAAGTACTCTACCAAAAGGAACCCTTATCTAGCACGCCTCCCTCCAAATAGCTGAACGGATTGTGTGCCTGATGCCAAACCCCAAACTAGCGCTCGTCATTGTCCAAACTTACATGTTGTTGGTGGTGGAGTTTTTGTTTGTTTTTATAACTTCAGCCTCCAATATACAGTATATATTTATTATATTTTAGTTTTTTTCATTTTGTGGTTTTTTTATTTTTTTATTATTTTTTGGGGTTTTCTTTTACAAACCCACCTACCTAGAGCTTGTTGAATGAAGGAATCCTGCATCCAGAACCATTTGCCCAAAACTCACCGCTGGTTGAAAGATATGGCGCACAGTTCACCCAATCACTGTAAATATTCTCCATGCTCGGAGAACACACGAGGGCTCTTCAACTAGTGAAGGAGATTTGGAGAGAACTGTGTAAAATTCTATCGGAGACAGAGTTTTAAGTAGCCTTTTAAAATATTTTTTTTCCCCAGTAAAAAGAAAAAAAAAGAATTTTTTTTTTTTTTTTTTTTTAATAGCTCTTATCAACCACCCCTGTATATGAAGTGGTCAAACAATGCTTAACCCTTTTCTGCTGACTTTCTGAACCAAAATGTAATGTGTTAGTTATTACTACACATCCTGGTGAGAAGTGTGATCTAACAATGAGAATGTTCCACTTTGAATGTAGCAGCAGCGCAGTGTAAAGGAGCATTGACTGACAGTGGATGGCGTTCATGTGTGGTTGGATGTGTGTAACCTTGCCATGTCTTATTGGTTACACACCCACAGCTGGGGCGAATGAAGCCTGATATCAATATTTGATTACCGTTCATCTATTTTGAGAGTGTATCTCCAGCTCCGTGTCCTGGAGGTCACAGGCCGGTAGCAGCAGAGTGCAGCTGGAGGTAGCCTGTCAATCTTGTCTCCTTGATGAGTTCATTTTCCATCGATTTATCCGCTCTGCTGCCGGGACCTGTTCATCAGTGGGACTGAGTCTCCCAGCTGGGTCCGCGGCAGACAATCAGCCACTCACCAATCCGAGAGAGGTTCAGGAAGCGGCCGGTGAACCAACACTTCTCTGAAATACTGGAAACATGCACTTGTTCTTTTTATTTCTCCGTTCCTAAAAACATACGGATCTGTATGATAAAAATAATTCCCTAAAATTGTGTAAGGGTTGAGAGACTTTATTACAGAATGGACAAAACGATTTCACAGGTTTTCAAAGTTTCCAGCTATTTGTATACAGAAGAAAATGTTTTAAAAATATTATATGAAATGCATGAGGAAGGTTTGTGCAGGACCCCCAAAGTATGCTATGTACTATTACTATTAAGCTCCATTGTCGTCTGTAGCGTTAAACACCATGTAAATGGGTTTTGCTGAAACACCTTTGGATGTTCTCCTGATAAATGTTCTCACTGTAACTACAATCTTGACAATGTCATGTTTAGGATGTGTCCTGGTGGGCCGAACATTCCTGGCTGATATCAGAATTTAGGCATTTTTGGTGACTGCTTTGAGATTTTCTACTTGACACGGAAGGCAGATAGTTAAGTACTTTAAAATGGCAATATGGGATAGACTCTGTTTGTTTTTAGCGGGGTTTCTGTAACTGAGAAGGCAGAGTATGACTGACAAGCTTGCTTCACTTTGTGCATTTGTGGATATATATACAGGGCCAGTGACTTCACAGCAGTTCAAATGATTGCAGTTTCACCTTTTTGACCTCTGAGAGCCCATCTGGACACAGTACTAAAAATCTGGAAGGGACCTCAAGTGTCTTTTAATGGGGGGACATATAATACTTGACTTAATAACAGTGCTGCAGTGAGGGTAACACTGAACAGTGGATTCTACCTTCATGGTAACAAATTTCACATTTTCAGATGTTACCATTTTAATGGCCTTTTAATAGTGTTCTATAATGGGATGAATAAGTCAGTGGAAGCCAAATATTCACCTTGTGCAAGAAACTGCGGCGTAATTTTAATAAGATTCAAAATATAGCGCTGGCTGTGAGTATTTATACAGATAATGTCCGATCACCTCTGAGTCTGTTGCTGAGTCACTGACTCCTATATGTTAGCTGAGATTTGCAGTGGTTGTAGTGTATTCCTTTCATTTACGACCTTTCACATGCCTTCCTGCAACCTTTACATTGGTTTTTTTCTGTGTATCATCTGTGCTTTTAAGGCATTAATTTATATCATCAGGCAGAGCTGCTTATATTTGTGGGCCTGGGGTATGACAGAGCTTTGCTGTGATCCTCTGGCCTGATTACATGAGTATCTAGAGAGCAGGTTTGTGTCCTCTGTCAGGGCTACGAAAACAAACAGACAAGTCTAATTATATGAAGACATTGATAAAAAAGCACAGAGCATTTTAAGAAAAATCATGGTTGATAGTGAAAGCAGCAAGAGGGCATGTACAAGCCAATAAATTTAAAGGCATCTGAAGGTTTAAGGTACCTTTTAGCATAAGCCTGGCAAACCTGTGGCTCTCCAGGTGTTGTGAAACTACAAGACCCAGCATGCTTTGCCAGTAGGAAGCTGGCAGGGCATGCTGGGACTTGTAGTTTTACCACACCTGGGGAGCCACAGGCCTGTTTTAGCACCTTGAGACTGCTAGTCAAATTGATGAGCCCACCCAAGTAGTGCCTTCTCCTACATTTTGATATTGCATGTAGGCTTTGAAACAATGGATGTGCAAAGAATTAAATGAACGCCTGGAGGACGGATCCAGCAGCATTATTAAATTAATTGTGTGGCTTCTAAGGGAGGAATTAGTTGAATTTAAGCAGGAAAATGTCCATGGTAGAAATCCCTTTCAAAGACTAGATGATCGACTGTATATAATGAGAGAAGCCTTTAATAATTTAAATGTGTTGTTTTTTTTCATATTACTGTGAGTGAAAAATGGCTGCTGTGCATTAGCTTTTTCTCTGGAAGTCTCTTGAGGACAAGAGTGATTTGAGGGCAGGGGGGTAGGTTTAATAGGTTCAGTGAGTGACTGACTTTTGTTTAATTCTGAAGCACCAGACCGTGAATATTTGAAGGGTTCCCATAGTAACCAGATGCTTTGGAGAATTTATACAAAGTAATCTGACTGGCTCATTGTCGGAACTGCACATTGGGTTTGACGTCTCAAATTCGGACTTTTGTGAGGAAAAAATATATTTTTTGCATTTTCTTACATTGATCTACTCAGGAAATTAATAATAGAAGACTCAAAGTGTCCAACAAGAGACCGTTTTCTTCTTCACATTCACCAATATTGTGCAGTTTTCAGAGTTTGATATCTTGAATTGTGCGTTATATGTGACAGGATATTCTGTTACATTTGCCATATTCGGGTAATGGAGTTACCTTTATCTTCGCATACATTTAATTAAGGGAACATTATTCCCAGTTATATACAATACTTATTTTTTTACTTTACCCTGTCACCTGTTTACAGCAGAGGCCTCCATTTTGTGAGTGGAAATATTCATGAGGATGAAGCCCTTGTACATTAGTGATGTCCCACTATTCCTACTGAATCGATAGGTTGCAGCCATGTCAATTTTGTGACAGTCAGTTCTGCCTCAGTGTCACAAGTGAAATATAGACTGCAGAAATGATTATTGGTTCAGTCGACAAAATGGCTGCCAGTCTTGACTCCATGATGTCACCAAGGTTTTTTGTTTGTTTTGTTTTTCTTTTTAGAACATTTTTTTTTTTTCTTTTTGGAGCATGTAAAATTTTAATATAAATAACAATGTGAATTAACATTCCAGAGCTTGTTGTGAGCTGCAAGTGGTGATTATAATGACTGAGTAATAATAAGAGGAACAGCTTTTAGATCTACGTAACACTATTACAAGTGATCAATTCATTGCCTATGGTAGATCTTCCACTCCCGCTTCCTCTTGGACATAGTGATGAGGGTGGGCAGCAATATTTGATCTTTTAAATATAAGTATAGGAAAATAATGTGTTTATGATATTTATTTCTGGTATGCAGAACACGCAGGAGAACCACCCCAACAACTATATTATTCTCCATATAGGTCATTGTGATAGGAGGATCATAGGTACATAAGCGGATATCGTACCATATGGCATTATGACAGAGATTCCAGATAGGTCCCTCATTGTGTCAATATAACATTCCCATCTCTCAGACCTTTTTTTTGTATGATTTTCCTTCTGTAAAAAGGCTTCCACCCAGTCCATGTCAAGTTTTTTCTCTGAGGGTTGTAGGTATAGGCCAAACCCACATCTGGGTGGGCCTAATAGTCAACAAAATGGTGGGCAGACATCATCACAATGTCCGCTGCGCACGTTGCCGGCCATGAAGGTAGGGATCTCCGCACCTTTTTCTGCGCACCTCCATGGAGCAAGGAAAAATGAGTGGAGGTTCCTGCAAAATATCCATAACGCGGTGTCTGTGGACGTTCCGGAGACACCTCGCACCGAATCGAATCCCCCCCTGGAGTAGACATTTTCTAGTGTCTAGTAAGTGTTTTTATGGCGCCAAATCTTAGTGCATTGATGAGTTGCATTCTCATGAATACTGGTTTTGCCCAACAAAATGGCTGCCTCCTGTATGTGTAGGTGTTGCATTTTAACTCTTTGTACCTCAGGGCATTGAAACGAGAAGGGGGCCATGTTGTTAGGGCTCTCCTTCCTGGCCGTGGAGCAGAATCCCTAGTAACCACTGCCTCAGAAAGCTGCCAGTGTTTTCCTGTGGATCTCCAAGCCCTGTCAGAAGTCATAACAGATGAATATTTCATTCCCGGGAAGGTGCGGCTAGGGACCCCGCTCTGCGGCTCGTCAGATCGCGCTCAGTTCTCAGATTCTTCTGTCTCTCTAATCCCTAGAAACATTACATAAGCGGCAGCTCCCGGCAGCTCGTCAGATGATGGGCGTTTGAAGTTCCTGCTCCAGCCTTGATAAATGATAACAAGGGTTTTGCTTTTTTTTTATATATATTTATTTTCTCTTTTCCAGAGGCAGCCTGTGTCGGAGCGCTGCTTCCTGACACATTCTAGGCTTCCAAACCAATTTGTCTTCATAAAACAGTACAGCGGCTTATTACTTACAGGCTTGCTTAGTATAAAAGCAGAATATGTCTTTTGAAAAAGAAATCAAAGGGGACGAGAGCCCTGGTTAGTCACCCACCCTAAAGTTACATTTAAGGGGAACTGGAATACAACTTTGTGACATTCAAAACCGTTCAGTATCTGTCCTTGTTTTAGGAAATGAGCCTTTTATATTCTGCAGTACTGTTGTCTTGTAGTTGTTACAAGGGACAGATTCTAAAACGTTTGTTGTATTCGGTCAATATTGGTTGCAGTTGGATTTTCAGTGTTATCAATGGCTCGTGGATCTTGTTGTTCGGCGGTGGCGTCGAGCAGTCAGATCACTGCGCATGCGCGGAGCGTTAGCCGGTTGATAAAAATTCTAGAGTGGGCAGATTTTCCAAATAGAGT
Source organism: Mixophyes fleayi (assembly GCF_038048845.1). Lineage (NCBI taxonomy): Eukaryota > Metazoa > Chordata > Amphibia > Anura > Limnodynastidae > Mixophyes > Mixophyes fleayi. Next base: position 23,404,925 of record NC_134408.1, read on the forward strand.
ATTACAGAAGCATTCATAAATGATTACAGCTGTTGTACTAATGCATCAAGTTTAGGTTTTTCTTTCTTTTTTTTCTTTTCCTTTTCCTTTTTCTTTTTCCTTTCCTTTTCTTTCTTCTTTTCTCTTCTCTTTTTCTTTTTCCTTTTCTTTCTTTCATCCATAAAATATTTTTTATAGATGGGTACAATATGGCTTCATGCTCATGTTATGCAGATTCCTATATTTATCATATAGACAAGCTTGGCTCATGCCTACGGGCAGTTCTGTTTATGGGACTCAATCAAATTATTTGTATTCTAATTAAATTTACTTTTTTCTATGGCTTTTTTTTTTTTTTTAACCTTGTTATCAACCATGTAGGAGATGGTTATAGAGGAGCAAAATTATCACAGTCCCTAAGGGTACATCGGCTTGAAATAGAGCCCCATGCATGCTGCAAGTTGTTGTCTTCTATAGTCTCCTTCAGCGGTCTTACTGACAGGAAGTCTCATCTGCATAGGAGGAAAAAAAAAATCTTTTACCTGGATCAAACCTCATCTCAAATATCTTGAGTTTTTAGAAGATCATGATGTTACCATGGAATTGGGAGGAGGATTGCTGTAACGGTCCTATGGCGCTACCATGTTGCATCTCAGCGTGCAGAGCGGGTGTCAACAACCCTCCCCTTTAAAGTTCCCATTCACATATATGTCATGTTCGTAGGGCAGGTGTTATTGACTCCTGCAAGGCCTGTTTGAAATTGGGTGCTAAGAGGAGAGCAATATGGGGGGGACTGTTACAGCCATCAGGGACTCGGGTGGATAATACAAGATAAGTGGAACTTTTTTTATGAAGTGAATTCCTTTAATCCCGAACCTAGTTTTGGGTGGAGTTCTCCACTAAAGAATACCGACACAATGTGAAGGTGGCCACTTTATGGCCTGAACCAGCATTTAGCCGATCAATTTGTTACTCCCTAGTATAATCATTGAAGCATAGGGTGCCAAGTCGCGTTATGCATCAGTGGAAACATGTGAATGGGTAGACTGCAAACTCTCAAATATTGGTTCAGACCAAATCGGCTGGCTCCAATGTGTGTAGCAGAGGGTAGCACAGAGAAAGCAAAGACACCACGCTCCTTCCTCATAATAGTCTGGGACCATTAAAGGGCATAAGGCCCTCCTAATGTGAGGACAGCAGGGGCAAACGCAGGATTTTCAGAGGGGGGTTTCCACACCACGCCGCCAGTGGGCGTGACCAGCATACATGGGGGCGTGGCTATAATATTAGACAGTGCTTGGCTGCTCTCCAACTCTCCCTATCCCCATAATATACATGGGCAATGCTGCATGCACCTAGCAGTAGTGCTTGGAGGGGGGTTTCCAGGCACTAGGAACCCCCCTTCCCTGGTTTGCCTATGGACAGGGCGGAGCTATCCTATGCTTGTTGTGGTACGTTGCTGCAGCTTTAAGCCCAGTCTGCAGGTGACCTTGACAGCGGTACAAACATGCCTGCTATAACCAATTAGCTGGGGCTGTGACTGGGAGATTGCTGAGGAGCCTGTTATCTGCGGGGAGCTGTGAGCGACAAACAAATTGAACTGCTCGGAATCAGGCTAATGGAATTTCATGGCAGACTGAGCCCTCTGCCGCCTCCTCAATACGGCAGATTCTCTAAAAAATTAAAAGCGAAATAAGCGGGGCCGAGCCATGTCCAAAACCTCCAGCCTGCCAATTACATCGCTGAGATGGCAATTAGAGAGGCACAGCAGGGGCTTCCAAACTTTTTTTTAACAGAGCAGTAATCCACCTAAGTACGTGTATTTTTAAGCCAGAGAAATGTTAAATTCTGAGGGATAAGATAAAAAAAAAAAATTCAAAGTGAATCCTGGGCTGGTGCACCAAGGCGGTACATATCTATCTTATTACATGACCGGTGAGAAAATGGGCCGTTCACCTGAAAATAAAGGTAGATAAATATCAGTTTGTCTCGTTCAATGTATATTTATATATCGCAGGAAACATTCCTTTTAAATCCAGTAGACAGGTTGTGGAATCCGTCCCTTCTATCTCATTTGCATAAAGTGCCGGTGGAAAAAAAGTGTAAAGAAGCAGAATATTATCTTTTATTTATTTTTAATTTTTTTCCTAGAGGCACCATATTTCTATACAGTGTGCAGTAGGGGAAACCGCAAACACTTGTTAATAACAATACACGGCAACAGCTTGAGACAAAATGGGGCTATACTCTGTAAAGCAAAATACACCGCCCCCCCCCCCTTCCCCCCCAAAAAAAAATAGCTAGAACACCCAGCTAACATGATACAGTGATATGTGTAGATTTCATTACAAATATAGAGGTTTTCCTATCTTCTTTACTGGCTGGCAAATCACTTCCTGCAACTTTTAATAAATACTTTGCTTTTTTTAAAAAAAAAACTCTTGGGCTCTGATCTGTGCTTTTCGGCCATGTGTACATATCATCTGAGTTACCCTGTGAAGCTCCTTCCAGGATAGAGTTGTGTTATGCAATGCAGAGAGCACAGCAGAGTTGGAGATGTATCCCAGGTTAGTGGAAATACATCTTACGGATGATATAAATAAATATCTGAATAGCACAGAATGACATTTGCATGAAATATCAATGCATTTATTAAACTTCGCAGGAAGACATTTGCAAGAGACTAGATGAGTCATCTGCCGGTGGGAACTCCCTTTTAAAAATATTTAATTGTTTTCCAGATGATGTAGTTTTGAAGTGTCAGGAGGGCGTGTACTGGCCATTTAAATTTTAAAGTTATCTGAAAGTTGGCAGTGTATTTAATTCATCACTATGAGTCTTCTATCATGGCCATAAACCAAAGCAATGGGTAATATACAAAGTGTTTACTATAATTCTATAAATAATCTGCAGACATTGATTGACCTGCTGTGATAACTTCTCCCCTATGTAGGGGATACTGTGTATATGACAACATGTAGAGGGCAGTGTAGTTAGTGAGTGAAACCATTAGGGTGTTTTATAAAATTAGCTTTACTTTACGTCTACCTTTTACTTCCAAGATGTCGAGTCTTATAAACCTGCAGGAAACGTTCTCTGTCTGTAAATTAAGCTGCAGTTGATCTTCTCAAAGGGTGACTTAAGCTGGACATAGATCGAGCCTGAGCGCTAAGTTTGTGGGTCTCTCTCTCTCTCTGTATGTACACGCACCAGTCACCGCCTGCATAGGCAAACCCAGGGTGGGTATCCTAGTGCCTGGAAACCCCCCTCTAAGCCTGTATAATTGAGGTGGTTGGACCCTGCTCCCAGCCTGTCTGGGCAGCTTTAGAGGCAAATGTTAAGAGCATAATGTTTGGCTTTTTGTTAAAATCATTGCCGCCTAATCTAAAATAAGTTAATAAGTGTATCGGCCACTCTACTTTTTTCAGTTATGTGTTCTGACTTTGTCTTGCAGAGAGCAAAAATTGGACCGGGCTCCAAAGCTGCAGAAGAGAAAGCGGGACATCCAGTGGCCAAAATAGACAGCAATGGGAATAAAGACCGTGTGAAAGTTTCAGATTTCAACTTCCTGAAGGTTCTGGGGAAAGGAAGCTTTGGGAAGGTGAGTAACCTCAGGATTCTACTGGAGACATGTGATGTGGGCAAATATAATATATATATGTATATATATATGTATATATATATATATATGTGTGTGTGTGTGTGTGTGTGTGTGTAATATATATATGTGGTATGGGCTAACCACATTGGTTACTGCAGATGATGCAGAAGTCTTCATTTAAAGCCTTCAGTCAACCATAATAGTTTGGCAAGTACAGCGTTTGGAATACATGACTAGCATCATTAATAGGTCCTCTAGATCGTTCACCAAGGTTTGGAGCCCATGGCTCTCGTTCTTTCAGGCTTATTCCCCTTTTACTTGACACAATACCTCCTTCAGTCTGTCCTCTTCCCATTAACCTTTCCTCTCCCCTTTTCCCCCTCTCCCCTTTTCCCCCTCTCCCCTTTTCCCCCTCTCCCCTACTCTACTATGATCTAGTTTCTATTCTTTACCCCCTGCTTCACTTCTTTCTTTCGTGACTTTCTTCTCTCCCTCTCTCTTCTTGAAAATTCTTGGTCAATCTCAATATATGTAACTTGACTCCTCCGCTCAGGTTATCTGTGATAAAGTCTCATACTCTTTACATGCTCGTTTTCTTTGCGTGTTGGACAATTTTGTTACCTGACCTTGCAAAAATGAAAATTTATAAAAAAATATATTGTTGCCTAAAGCTCCTCATAATATAACTGCTCAATGGATATACTTTAACGTTGGGTTTCCTTTGTAGCGTCTTTCACTGTTTTTCAGCCATGTGTGTATACTATAAGGCGGGACTGTATGTATTGCTCTAGGATATACCTACGGCTCCTTTGCACTCTTTGAGAGAGCAGCTCTGTTAAAAGCACAGAAGAAGGCTACCTTAATGTATTTAGTAAAAATTGAAGGAGTGTAAGTATACACCAGTAAGTTTAAAGTTACTTGTAGGATGGAAACGCATTTAAGTACCATTTCCATGTTCCTCGTTCTGCATTGTGATGCCGGTGAATGGATTCCTCGCTCAGTAAAAATAGTCTGCCCCACAAAGCCACGAACATCTGTTTTCTATTTGGCTGGGGTTGAAAATCGGTTAAATGCCACATTTATATAGACAAAGCCGGTGTGTATTACCGGTGTATCTGGTGCTCTGCAGCTCTGTCCTTTTTTCTCTTTTTGTTATACGGAGTTGACTCATCGGCTCTTTGTTCTATTTGCCGGCTTTCTTCCGCCTGTAGACGGCTGCAGTCAGGAAACTTGCGTTTGTGTCTGTTTCAAAGACGTTCTTCCTCACAGCGGCAGCCCTGTGAGCGGGGGGGAAGAGGGTGAGCAGCTCGGGGAATAAATATCAATACCCTCGTTTGGACTTTTCAGCTCACTTGACCCCCGAACACCCACAGGGACTTGAAACAGAATCCTTTTAAAATCCGCCGAGGTGATGAGTTTAAACGGCTTCCAGCCTGGCTCTTGCATCCTTTGTCAGCCAACAAATAGCTGGCAGAACACTCTTGTGTTTTGAAAGCATTGTTGTCCCCAAAAACACAAGTAAAGGGATGTCCTTCAACCTTGCGGAAGGCTTGTTGTGTTTTTTTTTTGTTTTTTTTTATATTATTCCAAGTAAATTCTTTTTGGCTCTCTAGACTGAATCTTATACTTAAAAGTATTTTGTCTAATGCAAGTTGAATGCAAATGAAAGGTGGAAGATGGGGACATAAAAAATGAACCAGTCGCTGTAGAAATGTAAGGACAGCCTGGTAACAATGGCTGTACGTCACCAGGTACCTCGCCTGCACCTCCTTCCAAGAATTGCTCTGTTGTGCTGCATAAGGACACCCCTGAGGTAATCAGCCAGCTCAGGGCAGCTGTGTGATGGGCACAGAGCCTGGACACTTGTTCTCCATGTTGGTAGAAGTTGTGGGCGTGGAGATCAGCAAACGAGGACCAGAGATGGCGGCACCAGCAATGGCAGTCGAGTTTTCTGGGTCCAGCGGCTGAACTGAGACGTTACTCCTAATAGATCTTCAAAACAACCCTGTCCTTGGTGTCAGGACACCACACAACACCACCTTGTTATTTCCCACTGCCTCCGCAGTTTTTGTTAAGTTTTTTTATATATGTAAGACAATGATTGAGTGGGTGGTAGGGCACAGAGTGGGTCTAAGTGCAGTCATCTCTAACAAGCTTCCACATGCTATGACGTTACTTTCTTGTCCCTTGAAGGCCACCATCTGCAGGATCATGTGACATCACCATGCTGCCTGAACATAGGAGCTGGGACACCTATGTCACCAGAAGCTCGCTCAGGCGTAGAGTCCAGCTCATACTCTTGTTTAGATGCAAAATATTGACCATGTGCAGCTGGCAGGTGATGGGCGGAGAGACCGGTTCTCACCTAGAGATCATTGATCCGTTATAGAGTAACAGACTGACTGTGCCCCCACTGGCGTATTACGGGGAAGGGGGGGGGGGGGTGATAGAGCAGGGACCCCGGGAAAGTAGAACATGTCACTGCTCTATCATGCATCCAAGTGCCCATCAAAGATCTCTGTGCTAGTACCCATCTCTCCTCTATTACCCCTTAAAAATAAAAATTAAAGACACGTGCATGTGGCCATCGATTCGTATTCTCACTTAGGCTGTTTATTTGTGTTCACCTCAACTGGATGTCAGGAATTACAGTCATAAGTAAAAGGCAGGTGATCAGCACGGTGGCTCAGTGATTAGCACTTCTGCCTCACAGCACTGGGGTCATGAGTTCAATTCCCGACCATGGCCTTATCTGTGTGGAGTTTGTATGTTCTCCCCGTGTTCGCATGATTTCCTCCGGGTGCTCCAGTTTCCTCCCACAGTCCAAAAATATACTAGTAGGTTAATTGGCTGCTATCATATTGACCCTAGTCTGTCTGTCTGCCTGTGTGTGTGTATTAGGGAATTTAGACTGTAAGCCCCAATGGGGCAGGGACTGATGTGAATGAGTTCTCTGTACAGCGCTGCAGAATTAGTGGCGCTATATAAATTGATGATGATACTTCTCCAAGTAACTATCAGTCCTGACAGTAGTGCTTTATCACACAAGATGTGTATGTGTTGTGAATATATTCGCATCTACTTTTGCTAGGTTCACTGCTGTAGGAAGCTCCAATCTCTGATGTAAACTAATATAAACAAATACATTCAAATAAAATAATAAAACGTGCTCTAGGTCCTATGAAGGACAAACTTTGTAACACTGTAAATAATTACAGCAAAAAGATTAGCAGGGGAAGCAAGGAGGTATAAAAACACACACTGTTATATCAGGTCAAGGGCACAATACATGCTGGGATCACCGTTATTGATTGAAAACACTTCCCGAGAGATATATATGTAGTGCCTGTACCACCATGACGGTTAGTCTGCCTAACGTGGTTGTTTCTTAATTTTTTTTTTTTAATGTTTTATTTTTTACAAAGTACCATTGCTTATGAAGGTTCACCAGTGCAATTATAATGGTGGATACTGATTTCTACACCAAGGGTTACACAACAAAGGCTTTCCAAAATGACAGCCCGTGTAAGTAAACAGCCATTCGAGGCTTATCCGCGAACCATCTATGTATGACTTATGTTTGATGTATTAATAAAAGTAATGTTATATAGTCTATCCAGCCCGTATTATATATTTACACATTTCTGGAAAACATGGAATGCAATCATACATACATTCTTTTCTGAAACCAGATAAACCTGTTTCTCAAGGAAAATACATCTTTCTCATTAGCGATATTATTATTTATTTATTTTACAGTTCCACTAATGAGGTGTATACATTTACATATGTTAATTCTGCTGATTGCTCATCTGTTCATCTGATAAAGTAGAGGTGCGGAATATGTGGCTTCTGAGATGTAGTACTCCAGTAATTAAATAGAACCTTTTTAAAAGTTTTCTTTAAGAATTAAAAATAAATAAAATCAAAACCCTTCCCAAACAAAAGCTCAGAGGTCGCGGCTTCTCGCTCCAGCCTGGAAAGAGTTAAGTACAGCTGACAAGTCGGGAGGAAGACAGAGAGCGTTTCCAGGCTGGTGCTAGCATTGAAGTACGTTTAATGTCGAAAACAAAGCAGCGTAGCGTATTCATCAGCAGAACTTGTCCTGGTATTGGAGCCGGCGAGCACCTAGAGAGAGAGAGACGAAAGCAGCTGGAGGAGAGAAAAGCGGCACTTTCCCAGATTCTCCTCTGTAATTGAGCAAACATAAAGGAAACATTATTAAAAGGCTCGTCTGATGTGAGAAGAGCGTGTGACAGAACGGTATAAATATGCTAATTAGCGTTTCTACAGGCGCGGGCTGCGAGCCGTGATTAGATGCCGCTTCTCACCTGCACGAGTCGGGCTCATTGTCTTTTATGTATGAAAGATAGCAGGTAGCCGGCAGCCGGGATATCATTTCCCTGTGTTTATTCTTCAGCTACAACCAGATAACCCGGCACCTTCACCGATAAAGCCTGACTTCAACCTGACATACAATATCCAAATCAGATTTCATTTTTTTTTTCTTTGCAACAGATGTTTCATGGTAAACATGTCATTTTTTAAAATGAATGTTTATATTACGGTTGTTCATTGTATTCCTCCTGTAGGTATAGATATCATCTAACAGTTTTCTCCCTTGTCAAATTTCCTTTGACTACTTAAATAAAAGAATACATCAACCTATCCTTTTGGCTTAAAAAATAGCTCCAATTACAGTCTCGGAACGTTATTCCGTTCTAGATTTGCCCATTACTGCAGCTGATGTCATTCAACTAATAGGAGTATAATGAGCAAATAAAGGCACTATTTCATTTTAGTATATATTAAAGATTGTGCATCACCGAGCTGGTAGCACGGTGGCTTAGTGGTTAGCACTTCTAGCTCACAGCACTGGGGTCATGGGTTCAATTCCTGACCATGGCCTTATCTGTGAGGAGTTTGTATGTTCTCCCGGTGTTTGCGTGGGTTTCCTCCGGGTGCTCCGGTTTCCCCCCACTCTCCAAAAACATACTGGTAGGTTAATTGGCTGCTAACAAATTGACCCTAGTCTGTGTGTATGTTAGGGAATCTAGACTGTAAGCTCCAATGGGGCAGGGACTGATGTGAATGAGTTTTCTGTACAGCGCTGCGGAATTAGTGGAGCTATATAAATAAATGGTAATAATAATAATTAAAGTGTTGCTTATACTTACTAAATATGCCCACCATGCTCTCTCTCACCGCTCTGCTTACCATGGTAAGGTGGAGGTGACTAACTTGCAGACTTATTATGAAGAAATGCAGAGTCTGTATTGGTGGATTCATAAACTGCCTGGGCCGGTGATGTCACAGTAGCTCAAATGACTGCAATATCTTTCTGACCTGTTTCAGATCAGATTAGAATGCTGTCCAAATGATGCAGGAAGATATCTAGTTGTTACTACTGTATGTTTTATCAGCGTTTCAGGGGAAAGTCAAGTTAAAACTGAATAATGTATTTTACTTTCATTGTTGATATCTGAAAACGTCATTTTTTTTTTCTTTGGTTTATTGGTCCTTTTAAAGCCTTGTTGCATTTAACACAGTGTATTCTCCCACATGAAACCTGGAAACAAAGACTTCCTCTTCAGTTAATTGTCCTTTCCACGTTCGTCAATCACAGGTGATACTTGCAGACAGGAAGGGGACGGATGAGCTGTATGCAATAAAGATCCTGAAGAAGGACGTCGTGATTCAGGATGACGATGTTGAATGCACAATGGTGGAGAAGAGGGTGCTGGCACTGGCGGGAAAGCCACCCTTCCTCACCCAACTGCACTCCTGCTTCCAGACCATGGTAAGAGAAGAATGGGGGGGGCCTGACCCTCGGGAAATCAGTTTGTGGAAGATTTGGTACAATAATGAGGAGTTTTTTGTTTATAGCTCCTAATAACTGGGTAATCCCTTTATATTAATGCTAGTAGTTTTATTTTGTGTCCTTCAGCCATCATTTAAATCAGTCATGATTAGGGCACCCCTCTCACCTACACACAGTGGACACAACCGTTTTCTGGGCTGAACCAATTTTCACAAGAGCAGGGATTCGACAGGAATCGCTGATGCCAGTGAGGCACACAGTGGTAAGATGAATTTCTAGGAATTTTGGTTCAGCCCACAAAATGGCTTCCTCCACCGAAAGAAGGCGACGGGCACGTTTCCCAAATTATTTTTGGGTGATACAATCCCTTTTAAGCACGCTACTTAAAAGCTAGTATAATTTGACGTTCTATATAAAGGGTTCTCCAGCCAAGTAATGTCCACTCAATGGATTTATGACCCAAAGCTTATGCTTTATTTATTCCATGTATTCTTACCCAGCTGGTGATTCGCGATGGTGGAGCTGTGTGCTGGACCTGCAAAACACTTGGCTCTCTGCTCCAGCCTAAGGGAAATAATTTGGCTGATCGGCAGGTCTTCCTATTAATATAGCTGTCCCACCTTCCAAATACATTGTACTATATGTAAAAGCGCATTATAAGTAAACCTAGCACTGTAGCGTGTATTAGGCAGAAAAGCTGCATGATAAACATACGTATAGACCCTTCCATAGGCAAACCGAGGGGAGGTTTTCCTAGTGCCTGGAAACCCCCCTCCAAGCCTGAGGCACTGTATAATTGAGGTGGCTGGACCCTGCTCCTGTTTTACACAGCTCTGCTTGAAAAGGGAGAGCTGTGTGCACCTAACAGTAGTGCATGCAGCATTGCTCATGTATATTATAGGGATAGGAAGAGTTGGAGAACAGCCAAGCACTGTCTAATATTATAGCTATGCCCCCATGCATTCTGGCCACGCCCACTGGTGGCGTGGTGTGGAAACTCCCCTGTACAAATCCTGTGTTTGCCCCTGACATCACGGTTTTGCCATGCAGAGAAGGGACATAAACTAAAATAATGGCCATTAATATAAACCTAAGTAATGGACATCAAGGAGGTCCCGGAGGGGTCATGAATGGATAGAGGTGGAATAAATAATATGCTGCCTGGAGAACCCTTTTAGATCATACATAATTTTGAATAAATTCATTGTTTATTCTTCCTAATATCCTCATTTAGCTGTAAGATCCCATCAGATATTGCACCTGGAAGGCATTTAGTTATTTCCACATCCATCAGTTGATAAAGTGTTATTTGTAGGCTATAGAAGTGCTTTATAAATATGTTGATCATTTGCACCTGACTGTGTTTCTGCGATAAGGATTAGAATGTTATAGACCCGTGCAATGTGTATTGTGTACACAAGAGGCTCTGGTACATCTTCAATCATTTTTCGATGACTTTTTGCAGGATCGCCTCTATTTTGTGATGGAGTATGTAAATGGAGGGGACCTTATGTACCAGATTCAGCAAGTTGGTAGATTTAAGGAACCGCACGCAGTGTAAGTACAAGCAGCCACTGGGACTAGAAGATGCCATGGGGTTGTCAGGGCTGTTTTGGAACGACATGGTTTAGTTTTAAAGGCGAATTCCACCCACGACTAAAAATGTTGTTTTTGTTGGAATTAGGTGACCTAAAATAAAACACAAAGGGGGTATTCAATTAGGTTTCGCGGGCGCGATGCGCGTGGAAAGTGCTATTACGGTACCGCAACATCGTGGATTTCTATGCTAATTGAATATGCCCCTTAGGGGTTGATGGAAATTTAGCATAACGTATCTATGCATCCTTCGGAGCACATATGCTACTGGTGTCGACCTGCACAGATCTTAGGATACGTAAAGTTTAGGATATGGCCATAAATACTCTTTCAACTTTTTTTTTTTTGTCCTCTCGTTTGTCCTGTTTTTGAAGTTGTCAGAGCCGCTCCCCGTGAGCTTTTCTTTCCTGAATGGGAAGTTCATGGGGAGGGGCCTTGACAACCTGAAGCAGGACTGTACCAAGCAAGGGAGGGAATCCTTGCTGAAACCGTGTGATGGGGGGGGGGGGATTTTAGGTCCCCTAGTTCCATCCAAAGGGCGATGGTCTTTAATTCAGGTTTTGTAGACTTTATTTATTAAAGGCCAGTTTTTAAATACAGCAAAGATTTTTTCCAAATTGCTCAGGTGAAAGATTGTGAATCCCACAAGGGAAATTTCTGCCGTTCTTGCTCTGCGAGAAGGAAGCCAGAGTATTCGCAATGAGGGAGAACAGGGGAATTAAGAATGGAAAAAGCAATTCATACGCTTCAGAAACATATTAGTAAAAATATTTACTGCTGATTTATTTATTTATTCAGTGTGGCTCCATGTTGCAATCTTTTAATAACCTAAATCATTATCTGTATTTCAAACACTAATTTTACAGGTCTGTTTGGTGCGTCACCTGACCGCCTGCTCATTCCTGTCCCAGGTCATGTGACTTACAGCCTGTGTCTCTTGTTTCTCCATCTAGGTTCTATGCGGCAGAGATCGCCATCGGCCTGCTCTTCCTGCACTGTAAGGGCATTGTGTACCGGTATGTCAAACACCAATGTAAGCCTAGAGATTGTTTTGTGCCAGAGGGTTGTCAATATGAACTTTTATGTACATGGATACAAAACGCACCAGCCCTCCGTCATGTATGTTTTTTAAGAAATGCGGCCACACTTTAACCTTCAATATACAGTATGAGCTATCGATGCTGTAGCTAGACCCCCGGGAAGGGGGAGAATGTTTACACAGTACAGTTCAGCACATGAAAGATGGCTTAGAGGAGATGGGATATACACCCACTCACACCCACACAAACACTGCAGCTACCGCCTCTCTAGATCTGCATTGTCCATGTGATAACAATGGTATTCATCTCCAGATACCATTTATATATACATGGGGGGTATTGGCCTCAGCGTTTTTAATTTGATCCCATCTTGCTAGTAATATTACATAGTGTGGGTAACCGGTTTATTCATCCTTATGTAATGTTATCCTACATGAAACAGGAAGACAGACGGAATCTCTGCCGGTCTCCTAACTCTATTTGTCCCTGTCTTTATTGTACTGTAATCCCTGTGGTGCGGATGCTCCCGTCAGTACCTCGCCATAAAGCATCATTAGTTCTATTGGTGCTGTGCTACAACATAGTGTTATTCCAGTTGGTGCAGACATGATTGTCCCTAATTAGAGTGGATTCCTACAGCGGTTCCCCAGTGATTGGATAGTTCTTTATTGTGCTGGGACTATCTCCGGGTTCTGAATTCAATATATACAGCTGAAAGCCAGCTCAGCAGATTTCATCTTGCTCTGAGTGTTCCCGCACCGTTCTATCTATTAGTAATATTAGTTTAGTATGTGTAAGGCCCTCAGTGCTTAATTGCAGATTGATTCTGCTTATTAAGGATCGTATTAATAAGTGTCTTATTTCCATGTACAAGATAACGCATCTATTCATTATTTTTAAACATTGCCATTAGTATTATAAATCGGTATTTTTATTTATTGCAATAGAATTAATTAATCAACAAGATGTATTTGAGTTTCATTATCCCTCTGTGCAGCCGTTCATAGAATACCATATTGAATCATTTCTAAGTACAATCAGCAGCAATATATCATCCATTTGGTTTTCCTCATTGCGGGTGTGCAGACCGCGGTCTTTATGCAGCAGCTGTTTTTGCATTTAAGATTTAATCGTTTGAGCGCCATTAAAACGGAACCTCCTTTTTGTATATTGTTTTTTTGTTGGAGCTACCGTTAAGTGATATTGCTCTTGTCAGTGCCGCACTGTAATGTAGTATTTCTCCGGTTAGTGCCACACCATAACACTGCTTTGTTCCTGTTATCGCTAGTCTGGGGAGCCCATGGTATCGCAGGGTTGCTCCCATCTTTGGCAAATTCGGTAACGCAGTTTTTTGCTTCTGTCTGTGGTGCCCACATTATGGCAGGTTTGCTCCCATGTGTGGCCCCTAGAGTAACGCAGGGTGGCTCTGGTCTGTCTGGTGCCCGGGGCAAAGTAGGGTGGCTCTGGTCTGTCTGGTTTCCCAGGGTAACGCAGGGTGCTCTGCTCTGTTTGTTTTCCCAGGGTAACGCAGGGTGGCTCTGGTTTGTCTGGCGCCCGGGTTCACGCATGGTGGCTCCGGCCTGTCTGGTTTCCCAGGGTAACGCAGGGTGGCTCCGGCCTGTCTGGTTTCCCAGGGTAACGCAGGGTGGCTCCGGCCTGTCTGGTTTCCCAGGGTAACGCAGGGTGGCTCTGGTTTGTCTGGCGCCCGGGTTCACGCATGGTGGCTCCGGTCTGTCTGGCGCGGGTGTTGGGATAGGGTTGCTCCTGAGTATGTGGCACCTGCAGTTAGACATTAAACCTGTCCTTTCAGCAACATTACCCTTCCTATTTGTGCCACTTTATAATGCACCCCAGCTGCCCACACCTGTCACCCTACAGCGCTCTTTCCTCACAGGGACCTGAAGCTGGACAATGTTATGCTGGACTCAGAAGGCCACATCAAGATCGCTGATTTTGGGATGTGTAAGGAAAATATTTGGGATGGAGTAACGACGAAGACATTTTGTGGCACTCCGGACTACATAGCCCCAGAGGTAAACGGCCCCATAATACAGTTTTGTGTGAAAGGAGGGAGGTTTTTATGCACATCTGAATATGATTTAATGTCCTTGTTTATATTTAATGTACAATATCTACATTTACAGACAGTTGGGACTGATTGGTGAGGGCGCTCTGTGACTTTAAGGGCCGTGTTCCAGGCTGCTGTCCCCTGGGGCCATTTTTGTTGACAGAATTGTCACACATGATCTCACACTGCATGTTTTTGATTAGGTGATTGGATGTGAGATAATAATGTGTGGCATCATTTTGTTTTATTTATTTTTTAAATTTCTTCCCCTTTTTTCCATAGTACAGTGCACTTTATGAGGGTGCCTTCTCACCCAAATATAGGCACAATGCACAGAGTGGATTGCCAGGCATTGCTTTATAATGAGAGAATGAAGAATATTCTCTTGGCGTTCTGTGTTCCGTTCTGAGAGTTCCATGCAGACACTTTGTAACAGCCACAGTGATCTGTACTCAGAGGTCACCAGGCCATAATAGTGAGTCATACTGCTGTTTAATTAGCATTTACGGTATATTATATACATCTGTCAGGAATCTCAGTGCTGTATGAATACTGTGGCTGAATGGTTTCATTAGTGCTTTATTTCCATCACGGTTCAGAATAGCATGGTCACAGCAGTGTAACTAATTTGCAGCCTGTGTGACTGGGAGGCCAGGGAACTGTGTGTACAGTATGTATGACCCTACTGAAACAATGCGAAGAGTAATAAGCCACTTCCTATGGGCAGGATACAAATAAGCCACTCTTAGGATACCTAACGATCCTGGTTTAGCCTGGCCCTTGACGTAGGCAGCTTTTTGAATCCGAAAAGTATTTTTCTTGTTGGCAGGTCCACATCGTACTTTTCATGTGTGTCAGATATTTGTTGATAACGGTGTATTTCAGATCATTGCTTACCAGCCATACGGGAGGTCAGTGGACTGGTGGGCCTTTGGCATCCTGCTTTATGAGATGTTAGCCGGACAGGTTAGTACCTTGTTTTACATTTCATTTTGGTTGTTCACTGTAACTTATCTTCATTTAGTTTTTTAACCCATTAATGTCCTCCCTGTGTTACACCCTCCGTCTGTTTTTTCCTTTTCATCTAATGTCCCTTCTCTACGTTTTTAATCTAGCGACCAAGCCCCTCCTGTCTCCTTCTCTTTACAGGCTCCGTTCGAAGGTGAGGATGAAGATGAACTATTCCAGTCCATCATGGAGCACAATGTAGCTTATCCCAAGTCTATGTCTAAGGAAGCTGTAGCTATCTGCAAAGGGGTAAGTATCCGTTTCTGGGAGCTGTCTTATTAAAATGCCTATGTGCTTGTCCTGACTATAGAAAGGAATCAGACTATGATCCCTAATGTTAGCCCTAGTAATTAATACATGCAGTAATCCACATCACCCATGGAAGTCCATGGAGAACCATACTGGTCCCTCCTAAAACACATTAGGATCTTCGTAGGAGCATCCTAACAACACCTTCCAAAACCAACACAGACTTTCTAGAACTGGATCCAGAGCCGCACATTCCAGAACTTTTAGAACACATTCTAGAACCACACTGAAAACCTATTGAAATGCCCCTATTAGTACCTTCGGGAACTGAGGGAAGGGGGGAGGGGTTGACCTTGTCCATAATTGTGTGTGTGTCACATGTACTAAATGCTGCAGAAGTCCAAAGTGAAGCGACTAACACACCCTGCACTGTAATTGTGAGGAACGAGCGCAAAACCCTGCATTAAACTCGTAAATCTACCATTTTCATTATTCACACAGTTTATATATTTTTTTTATTTTTTTTTAAATGTTATTCCTCCCGTCTGTTGCAAAGTTTTTTTGCATTGGTTTTTTTTTTTTTTCTTCACCTCCTCCTTCCAGGTAAACATAATGCACAGAGCCTTGTTGGCGTTCTTGAGAGCGTAGTGTTATAAATTTGCATTGTGCCACCTGGGTGTGAAAACATTCCGTGTTAATATTAATCTATTCCAGCAAGAATGCTCCCTTAGGCTTCACACCTCTTCCGTGCGAAGGGCGTGGATGAAGCACACATGTCGTGCGCACACGACCCGGCACATGCTGCCTGATGACAGACCACGGATCAATGCACAGGAAAAGGGCTCCCAGCACAAGGGCTTGCCGAGGCTGATTACAATCGATCTGCTCCTCCGCCGCTCAAACACGTCTAATAGGAAATGGCTGGGTAGTGCTGGTGAGTGGCATTGTCTGCCCAGCATTGCGCTACAAGGCACTGAGTCATACCCTCGCTGCCAAACATCATGTGTTGCTGCCTAGGCATCAGGCTGACTGCTGTGGTCAGGTCACAGCGAGCTACAGATCAGCCGCAAACTCACCGCGTACGCTGTGAACTAAGGGTTGCATCAAAACATTTTAGACGTGGCAGTTTACTGGTAGTGTTCCCTTACAAGATGGTACAATCGGGGCATTACTCCAGTTATGTCTTGTCCAATTACTTTGATTGTTGTTATGTCAGTCCCTATTATCCCTCAATACCTGTTAATTCTGCAGCATCTCTTGTGAGTGACAAGCACCACATCTGTGCTCCCTCCCCTTGCTGCAGTGGTATAAGGCAACGTCTGCTGTTCCCACAACACACCTGCTCCTCTCCTGCACTTCTCCTATCCCAGGCTCATGTTTCCGTGTCATTAACAGCAGCATTGGTTGCTAAGCAAAAACATTCAGCGTACATCCCTCTGTTTCCATTATGTGTACAGTAAATAATGTCCATATGCATGGCAGAGCATGAAACATGCACTATGCATATATATATATATATATATATATATATATACACACACACACACACACACACACACACACACACACACACACACACACACACACACACACACACACACACACACACACTCACTCACTCACTCACTCTATATACCTGTAGTTTGGGTGTTGCTGCTTCCTACAGTGTCATTTTAAGGTGAAATGTTCTGAAAGCAGAGGTCGGCTGTCCGTGGTTCTTCAGCTACAATGGAATTCATGAGGACCATTAGAGAACCACAGATTGACTAAGCCTGACTTACAGGACACTAGATGATCTAAAGAGCTTTATCACACACTGCTGGGTGCGAAAAGCAAAAGGTTCATAGAGTCTGGGGCGGTAGATCTATAAGGTTGCAGTATAAAGTATGTTGTATTCCGGTACTGCACAGGGGTGCCAAACTGTGCAATATTTAGTTTTCCGTTATTGCGGCTGCTCTGAACTCGTGCTGCTTTCAACACTTGTGACATTTGTACGCCCTTAGTTTTTTGTTGGGCTTCTGTGTTTACTGAGCTTGCATAATTTTTTTTTTTGGGGGGGGGGGTGTGTGGTTTGGACGAACTCATTGCCCTGGACACAATTTAGGCACACTTACACGGAGGCGTTCCTCTGTTATTGTCAGACAGTGAGTTTGTGGACTCTCCACGGAAGAGGCATTAAACCGTGGCTGTAGAGTCAAGACCACCGGTTGTCTCTCGGTGGAGAAACTCAGGGTTGTTATGTGTGCAATTATCATTTAGATGTCCTGTCCTTAAGACCACATGCGTCTGTGGCTTGAGTGCCTAGTATGGCACGTCTCTGCACCGATTCGGCAACAGAGGAAAGGCGTCAGTTCATCGCTGACTAGATACGCTCATGTCACAATGGATGCTATTTTGGCACCCAAATCTATACGCTGTCCCGTAAACTAGGTGTATGGTCGATCCGCAAACACAATTTTGTGATGTCACAGTAGCACTTGTGGGTCTCTGATGCTGGTTTGTGAATGAACCTCCCCGTTGCCTGTAAAAAGATTTGGTACACGATCGTTATGTAATCTTAACGTTAGAAATATCATTTAAGATTAATATAAAGGATATCTTTATCTTTGCCAGCTTATGACAAAACACCCCGGGAAGCGGCTGGGCTGCGGACCAGAGGGGGAGCGCGACATTAAAGACCATGCCTTCTTCCGATATATAGACTGGGATAAACTGGAGAGAAAAGAGGTACAACCTCCCTACAAGCCAAAGGCGGTAAGTCTGCCACTGCGGTGTGAGTTCTCCGATCACGTGCTGAGTGTGCCGATCTCTGTGTGTTTGTGCCTTTGTGGACACTGTGAAGATTGTGTGTGTGTGTGTTTTATGTGTCTTCCGCAATCTACATTTCTGTGTGTGTCTTCACTTTCTTGCTTTGTGTGTGTCGGTGGTCAGCTCTCTGTGTGTTTGTGCACAGTGTCTGTACATTGTGCGTTGCCTAATGTTTCGTTGGGGACTCTTAAATTATACAGACAAACGAAAGTTCTCTCAGTGGCCTCAAGATCCTTAGTCATGACATAGACTTTTTTATTTTTAAATTTGAACAGTATTCTCTACCTAAATATTTTTGGGTGGGCTGCACACCTGGTAAACACGGTAAAGATGCCTTTGACGGATTTACACGTGAATAAGAAACGCACAATCCCAGAGATTGCTCTGATAATGTGGGGACCCAGAAAGAGTTAATATTATGTAACCATTGTCTGCACGGATTGGAGGACGTTATATTATGGGCCAAAGCAATATCCTTAAGAATGCAGCCTATTAATTAACTGGGAACTGGCGTCACTGAAGTAAATGTGTTTGTTGACTATACATAGTAGAGGCAGCCATTTTGTTCAGTCACGATTTATTTCTCAGTGCTCTCACTAGTTCCTAGTGAATTAGTCGTCGTTTAGCCCACAAAATGGCTGCTTCCTTTGTGTGTAGTCAGCGGACTCTATTGTCCTGCCCGCAGCCCCTTTTCTTCATACTCACAGTTGGATGACATCCCTAGACGGCTGCTGCTCTGGGTATCTTTAGTATACCTTGTTCCGACACTGTGTACAAATCACATTGGCCAGAGGACTAAGTGCCCTTGTGACTATCAACTTGGAGTCCGTTCTCCCCATAACTCCCCTGTTGTGCAGCAGCCTGATATAAATCAATGTAATGTTAAAGTAATGGTTAGGAATAACTAGAACTGGTGGCACACTCCCATATAGATAAAAATTACTTTCCAAGAGCTTCTAGAGGGTATAGGCTCTGCACTTGTCACTGAGAGGTATAGAGCCTGATTCATTAAGGAGAGCAAAGCAAAAAAAAAAAAAAGAGTAACTTTGCACCTGGGCAAAACCATGTTGCATTGGAGGGGGAGGTCAATTTAAAATGTGGGGACAGATTGATAGTAGGGGTAGAGCATGTCCTAGATCAACTTTACATTTCAGTGTAAAATTAAAGCTATCTAGTATTTGTGTGCTAAATGAAAAAACAGCCAGTATTTTCCTTACGTGCAGATTTAAAATTTAATTTGCACCCCTTGCATTGTACCATGGAGACAATTTACTCTTTTTTTTTTTTTTTGCCTTACTCTCCTTAATGTCTCTATCGTTTGCAATACTAAACGGAACATATCCGGTCCCAGAAGTAGGGTGATGGAAGATTTGTCGAGGCTTTTCATATACACCTGTCCGGCATAAAGCTACGGACAGCTACGGGATGCTGACATGGTGAGAAGAGGAGGCGGTGGTCACGTGACACCAATTACCCCCTCCCTTGGCTCCCGGTTGCCTTTCTGTGACCTATTTTAGTGTGAGCAGGAGAAGCTGAGGCATTCTGACAGTCTACAAGACAGCAGCAGTCTGAATAATTTAATCTTTGTAGTTTGCAGTTACATTTATTAAAAATGTACCATCTGTTTGTTGCTCCTTTCTGGAAGGTACATAAAGCAGTGTGCCTTTACTGTACTGCATAACATCACAGTGTAGGGGAGGGTGTTTTCATTACAGAAGTGGCTGCTAGCAGGAACACACACATTTATAGGCATCAGAAGCAAGGTCCATCCACAACACAACCCCACACAGAGCTTGCTCTGTCTTTCTAGGTATTACCTGTAATGAAGTACAGAAACGTGTGTATTGTTAGCTGTTTCCATACAATACTTACTTAGCCATGCCCCATCTATAACCCAAACCTATTACCCTTGTTTGCTTAGGTGTAATTGCTCAGAAATACCTGCCAAATATTTAATTGTTGTCAATTATCCTATGGTGTTGTAGCTAATTGTGACCTGTGTGATTAATGTGAACATTACCCAGGCTCCACCATTATTCTTGACCTCAATATATCTTATAAATAGCATTTGAAATACAGGAAGTAAAATATTCTCCTAAACAAGTTAGGTGATCCCTCCTTTATTTCCTTACAGTGACTATTTGCATCACTTACTCCACACAATGGCGTTCATTAATTGTTAATCCAGGGCAGTAACCCGTAGCAACCAAAAAGCTTTGATTCTAGTGTCGGGTGAACTAGTGAAAGCAAGTATCTGGTTGTAGGAGACACTCCGCAGTTGCCCATGGCAACCAATAAGAACTTTGCTTTGATTTGCTAGGCTGTACGCCACAATGATAGAATGTTGGTGGTCGCTATCGGTTAAACACCCTTTGTCTATATTGTTCCCGGGAACAGTTTTGATGGGAGACGCAGTTAAAAACATAGTTGTGGGATTTTTTTTTTTTTAAGGAGAAGAGTGCAGAACAGCCCCTTTTTTTTGTTATCTGAGAAATGTACGCCGTCTTCTAGCACCCCCTCTCCTTGTTCTAATTACACCTGCTTCCATGGCAAGTATCTTTCTGTCCCACTTAACACCTTGCAGAGTTCTGGGACAGTGTGACAGTCAGGCAAGCATGAAATGTGCAACTAACGGGAAAAGGGAGAGGCGGAGCCAGACAGGAAAGTGCTAATTATGCATAAATTGTTTGACAATGAAAAAAAAAAAAAGCAGCAGATTTTCATTACCCAGGAGGAATTTTGTTTCCTTATACCTACTTAAAGGGGTTGTCTTCCCCCCACATTGCATTAACTACTAGCGTGCGATTTGACAGTGATCAGCTGGGGAGAGCTTAGAAGGAGAAGGGGGAGCATCCCGTGTCATTGAGGGAGGAATCCGATTGGTAGGGATTAGTATGCAGATCCTGCAGTTGTAGAAAGCGGATTTAACATACTCACATCTCTTAGTATTCCAGTATTCAGGAATGTTACATTTTTGGAGCCTATAACCTCAAGGAATGCAGAGTACGAAGACTTTATACCATAGAGCCCTCATATACTCATTGGTATGGAGAGAAAAAAAGGGAATAACCTTAGCAGACTCCCAGAATAGTTTGTTGCTGCTTGTCTTCAAGAAAATGTCAGATCCCATTATAACAAAAAGGGGACTTCCCTTTAACAGATGACCTAAGCTCTACTAATTCACTTGATAATGGGTAAATAATTGGATATATAGTTTAAGAACAGCCGACTAGCTAAGATTATTAAAGTGAGAATTCATAAATTCAGTCCATTAACGCTAGCTATCGTGTATTAAACTCCTGTAAGGACTATGCCTCTCTAGATAGGTTTAGAGTTTGTGGATCAAATGTTTTAAAGCTGCCATATCGATGCTATCAGGAACCACAGGCCCTGAAGATTGGCTGGAAATTATTTAGCGAGTCCAAACTCTCCCGTGACCAGGCTGGTCCTGGATCGCAGCCACCTGTCTCATATCCTCATCCGAAATTCCCACATGTTTTATGTTGTCTCATTGTTTCACCACTGGTCGTGTCTATGTCGCTTTCAATGTAAAGGAGTCTGAATGGCTTCAGATTAGAAGATGTGCTCCGTCGTTCCTGCCCAGTCCTTACTGACGTTCAGTATTCTCATTGCTAGGATTCATACGTAGATGAGATTGTACACATTTATGGTTGTTCAGTCAGTGGTTCAACAATAACAGACAGAACTCAGCTTTACTGTCCTAGCCTGTAACATTCACACACAGGAAGTGGGGTGTGCACGGAAATAATGGTCCCCCTACATTCTTAGTCCTTTAATTTTTTTGGATGATTCCAATCCTGGGCTTGTAGTTGGGATTAAGTAGGACACATTATGCTCTCTCTCATCTGAAGCCATTAAATACATTCCTCTGTCCTTCCTTCTCCTCTTTTTCACTCAGACTTCTTTCTTTCAGACAAGAAAATGTTCCCATTTACTTTGCTTTGACATTTTATTTTATTTATTATTATTTTTATTTTACATTTCCCATGGTTATTTTTCTCCCCCCCCTCCCCTCCTCCCTCCTCACATAGTGCGGGCGAAATGCTGAGAACTTCGACCGATTTTTCACCCGCCATCCGCCAGTGCTAACGCCACCCGACCAGGAGGTCATCCGGAACCTCGACCAGTCAGAATTTGAAGGATTTTCCTTTGTTAACTCTGTGTTCGCAAACGTGGAGGTGAAAGACTAAAATGGTCGAGTTGGCCCCACAGGCACGTGCGAGTTGTAACCTGCCCGGCGGCAGCACGCCTACGTTGTTCCACCCCTCTTCTGAGTATTCATAACCGCCATCTTGCTGAGTATGTCTGACCCGGCGCGTGTGACGCAGCCACGCTGTGCGTGCGGAGCCCCGTTGTCAATTCCTTGTGTACACCATTAGCCAGTGAAGAAGGAGGGAGCATGTATTAAACCTGACGACTGAACAAGTGGACACGTTCGCTAGGTAGAGCATGAAGACTTGCTGACCCGCTACGCTGAGCTTCCCTTGGGACAAGAGGACTATGTATTTTCTCTATAAATGGATAAACGAGTCACATACCATTCCTGTAACCCTCTTGTAACATTTTTCTTTCTCCCCCTGTCACGTCCAAACTATACAGAGCATGATGTGGGTTTTGCTCATATCCTGTTGCATATGTGGGTCGAGTACAATAAATAGCCTCAGACAAAAGTAGACACGTCACCCCCCCCTACCTTGGAATAATTACTGAGCCCAGTTTCCTAGACGTTAACATTGGAAGTGATGGTGGTGGGCGCGCAGGGCCGTCCTGTGGAAGCTTTGTTAGTGTGTCTGTGCTAAAGGTATACAATCTCCCAGGGTGCACTGCTCCAAATCCCAGTCCATTGCAAATCACAGATGTGTTTAGTCCCATTGGTTGTGGGGATCTGCCAAATTGCTCCTGTTTTTTCTTTTTCATATGTTTTTGTTTTTTTTTTCCTGTGCTTTCCACCTTTTATATATTTCCAAAGAGGCCAAAACATATCGATGACAAAAAAAAAAACAACAATCCAGCAGATGTTCCTGTGTACGAGACTTCCATCATCATCATCATTTCCGCTTGAGTGAAGGGGATAATGCACTAGCACAGCGAATGCCCCGGGCTCCCTCTGCAAATTGGCCATTCGGCATGCAGCCTTGGCCGAGCATTAACTCATTATCCTCTTCACGTTCCCTGCGCCGGCCTCCTGCTGGTGTAAGCCTCACCATCTCCCTCTTGCAAAATTCGAGGCTCCATCGGTGTTGTGGATGAGCCTCTCTTGCAGGTGGTATACATCCGAAGACCTGCAGTCATAATATTGTCTGTAAACACCTTTTTAATGTCTGCACCGTGGCAGGTGTCGCAAGTCGCCAAAGTGTTTTCATGTGCTCTGGAGCAGTAGGCTTGGTTTCTAAATGAATTTTCTGTACCTGAAGGAGGCATAACATTTACAGCTACACCCTCCCCCCTAAGGCACTTCAGAAGAGAGAACTATTAGATGTAGATTGATTGTTTGCTGATGCACATCACGGTAGACATTCGACCTGCGTTCTGTATTGGGTAATCTGTTACACACTCAGCAGTCTGAAGTGGCCTTTTACGTCTCTCACTGATCAGCCGGTGACTGGAGAGCTCTCTAAAGTGATGTCCTAGAATTACTTATCCCTGGTAGTGAGAGGTGTTAGAGTCAACATAACCTGACCATTTGCTAAGCTGTGTGTTTTATTTATGCTCATGGAACCTCTTACAGGTCATTGTAACAATAAGCAGTGGGGAATGTCTACTTGGCCACACAATAGTACATAAAAAAACAGAACTCATCCGTCCTTTTATTTTTATTTTTTATATTTTAAAGGCAGCTTGGAAGTGATGGTACTTGTATGTAAGAAACTCGCCCACGGCAATAATTCTTATTAAAACACAGAGCTGTATACGCAGTCATTCCTGATTATTAACATTGTTTGCTTAATTAGAATATGGAATGTTGGGTTTTTTTTTCTATTATTTAAAAGCTAGTGGAATTATAAAATAATATAGTTTGTGCTTGGACCCCTCGAATATCACTTATGCCCCTATCTTTTCTTTTTTTTTATTTTTATTATTTGCTTGTACATGCGGCTTTCACCAAATACATTGTTTTACCTGTCTAGCTTCATTCGGTGCTTTTCAGCCTTGTATTTATATCATCAGACAGATTGTTCATTGCCATGAGATACAAAACAGGTCTACTGTGCTACCTCCAATGAACAGCTTTGTGTCGTATCCCATGGCAACAGGAATAAACAGCTCTGTCCGGTGACATCCGCATTGTTTTATCTCTCCGTACATTGAGTGAAGGAGACAGTGCAGTAGCACAGAGAATGACCAAGGATCCTCTATAAATTGTATTTAAATGTTAATAAAGTTTAATAAAAGGAGCAGTAGGGCATGTACAAAGCTGATTAATTAGTCCTCCATCGGTGGGAAGTGTTTGATCAGCTGGGGCGTGACCTCCCAATGTAAAGGGCATCTTCACAGGGTCGATCCCGACCGCTTTGTTTTATTATTTTTATTTTTATTTGGTAAGGTTCTTTATAGTTCTTAGCCTTTGCAGGACGACATGTTCAGTCATTTGTATTCATCAGCTGTGTAAATGTAATGTGCCAATTTAACTTTCCATATCAATAAAATGGAATACATACTGATCCTATGTTCCACTGATCGGGATCCGTCCAGCAGAGGGGATTATAGCAGAGGATGTGTGTAAGGCAAGTCGGTACTTCAGTGATATTTTGGCTTTTTTTTCTTTTTTTAATTGGTTGAAGGCTTATAGAATTGAATTGTACTATTTAAAAAGAAGTCTTCCACCTTGAATCTAAGTGATAAAGTAAAACTCCCCACCAATCAAAAATCAGGATGCTGGGCATTGATAAACTTACATCCTGTCAATTCACTTAGAACCGGTGATGTCATCAACATTCTACTAAATATTGGTTCATTCCACTGTCAACAAAAATGTGATATCCACAAAGGACCAAGTTGTTTTGAAATGGAACATTCATTTTAAAGAACCATTTTTTTATTCTCTCTAAAATTAGACCACCAGGTTACAGAAAATGAAACAACTTTATCCATTTAGTGAAATAGAAGTGCTTACTAAGCTGCCAAAAAAAAAAAAAAAACATGTCCGTTTGGCTATAAAGAGTCTTGTTTTATAAAAGGACCAAATTGATATTTTATAGTCTTTCAAAAACTACAATTTCTAGGATCCTATCTCTGGATTCAGGGTCTAAATAACAGTGGTGACAGATACTACTCAGACCTGGATTTAAAACCTGAGGCAAGAAAAGGCTCAGACCAACCAGCAGTAAACGTTAGAGTGGATCTGTCGCACACAGCGGAGGCAGCCATTTTGTGGGATGAACCATTATTCATGATGATGCGGCCTATCAGTTCACTAGGAAATAGTGACATCACTGAGGCACAAACAGAAAAATATATGAAAAAAAATCAGTCTATTTGTAGGCAGAGAAAGAAAAACACCAGCAAACTGAGTCTATTGGTCAGTATTAGACCTATTACCAATTTCTGCTCTTGGCTCCATTAATCTGGCACTGCTTCTGTGAGCTATTGAAGATTAAATGATGACTATATCGCTTCCAAAAATGAATAGGTAAGACCACACAAACAATCGAGGCAGTGAGCAGATGGTTTCTAAAAATAGATTATATTGGTCTAATGACGGCACTTCAGATAATGTAAATATTACATATTTATTGATGGTTAAAGCAAGAGATGTATTTATTCTACCTCACAGCAGTAGAAAACAATGTGATCAAAGCCTGCATTGCAATTCCCCATTCCTGATTGTGTGTACCCATCTTTTCTGTCTGCACCCCCCCCCCCTCCCTTTTACGCTATTACACACCGATGTGTTTACACAGCAGACATGATCCATATAATCCACAGGTGGATGGTAGATGTCTTACACTTTCCAATTAGGAGCACAGATTAGCATCAAAATAATAGTCATTTTATATCCGTCACAATAAATCCCAATCACACAGCTGGTGCTGTTAATTAGTTGTTGTTCAGGTAGTGGACGCAATAATGGAAACACCAGTGAATGACACCAAGGATATTGAAAGCAACGGCTTCCACACCGATGTGTCTCGGTTATTAATCCCTGCAATAAAGTCCCGGCATGGTCCAGTTCATATATAAAAATGTTCGACTTCCTTGGTTGCCTATAACTGTGGCAGCAAGAGGAGATCTCTGACCCTGTAAGGGGGGTGATATTGTTTTTGGCAGAACTTCAGTGACCAAAACAACTCAACCTGCTAATGTTTCGTGAGCAACAGTGTCTAAAGGGATGTCCGTATGGAATTCTGATGGGGGAACCTAATCGTCAACAGCAGGAGACTCCAGGATTATGGTATTCATGCGTTAAATCGATGTACAAGGTAAAACAGGTGAGCAACTGCAGATCAATTGACTGTAAATTCCAACCTGTGGTGGAAGCTGCCAGGTTCGTCAAATTCCCAAAAAGGAAACTCTACAGCGTGGAATACCCTAGTTGGCTTGCGGTGCATATCTCATGGCTTGAATTGCACTGTTGCTAGTTCAGTGAAGCAAAGAGCTTAGGAAATTGACTACAGAGCATTGGAGGAAGGTGATATGATCAGACGCACCTAAAGAACTCTAGAGCCCTAAGTGCTTGTTCCCAAATGTGAAGGATTCTGGTGGTTTTGAAATGTGGGTTTGGTGTGAGTGCAGCCCTTCCCTTAAAAGGCAAAGTGAGTACTAGGCGACTACTAACCCCCCCCCTCCCCCCTTCTCATGTTGCTTCAATCCACTCCTGGCGGGAGAGGTGTCTTCCAGGATTACAATGCCCCCCATCTACCCAGTGGTGTGATCCATATGTCTCACTCTTCTCGATTACCAGGTCTACACTTCATTGAACATTAACAATGCCCGAGATTGCACTTTCCACCACCAGCAACTTGGCATCAGAGATGGACTTTCCTGTGGCAAAATATAGCTGCATCCCCCCTGCACAATTTCAGACATTGGTAGACTCCGTGCCACGTTGCATACAGGTTATACTAACCATGGGTGGTGGCCCAAGTCCCTATTGAGTGACTTTGTTTTAGTGTTTATATGTATTTGTCCACTATCCATATCAACTCTGACCCACGTGAGCAATTGTCATAAACTGCTGTAATCTCCAAGTAAGAAGTTACCACCTGTGGATATCTAATATCCAATGAGTTCCTTGGTGGACTACAGGCCTGTGGAACAAGAGTCTAATGCAAATAGCGTGGAGGTCAGAGCAACGTGTGCAAAACATTGTGAGATTCATTATAAGGCACCTGGCATAGCTGTGAGAAGAAATACAACATTCTTATATTGGGTTAAGAAACATCTTGATTTAATAATATTTAGAATTGAGTCCTCTATAATAACATAGTTTGTAATTTAGTTTGGTGTCAATTAGTGTTTTTCACACCAGTTCTAAATAAAACATCAGCTGCTAAATAATATACCAGCCTTATCATATATAACAGTTTGGAAGGGTATTGGACACTTTTATTGAATATAAGGATGGGAGAAGAGGCCCCAGGAGACAGATCATTTTTTTTGTTTTTGTAGACCACAAATGCTATATAATGAAGGGTTCTCCCTTTCTCTTGTAACCAGACCCCACCCCCAACACCACCACCAAAGGCTTTCCTGGCTGTTTCAACTAAAACTGAGAAAGACAAATCTGATTGCTAGTCAGGTCCACTGGCAGAATTTGGGGACTTTCAAACTCTTCGTTGGCACTTTCACAAATCTTCCATCACTACTCTGCTCTTACACACAAACTAGATGACTTCTCTGGGGGAGATTATAACTGAGAGTGGAAGGGTCTCCCAATGCTGTGGAGAGATGCTACATACTAGTGGGAGGGGAGGGCTCCTTGATACCTTCCCCTTTCCTGGCACCCTGTCCTCTCCACTGGGGCCCTGCCCACTGGCACCCTCCCTTCTCCACTGGGATCTAGCCCACTGGCACCCTGTCCTCTCCACTAGGGTGCTATCCACTGGCACTCCTCTTTCTTCTGGCACCCTGACCTCTCCCCTGGGATCTTGTCCACTGGCACTCTACCTCTCTCCTGGCACCCTGTCCACTCCACTGAGATCATGTCCACTGGTACCCTCCCCTCTCCTGGCACCCTGTCCTCTCCATTGAGATCATGTCCACTGGCACCCTCCCTTCTTCATTGTAGTCCAGCACACTGGCACCCTGTCCTCTCCACTAGGGTCCTGCCCACTGGCACTCTTCCCTCTCTCCTGGCACCTTGACCTCTCCCCAGGGATCCTGTCCATTGATACTCTCCCCTCTCTCCTGGGATCCTGTCCATTGATACCCTCCCCACTCTCCTGGGATCCTGTCCATTGATACCCTCCCTACTCTCCTGGCACCCTGACCTCTCCCCAGGGATCCTGTCCATTGATACCCTCCCCTCTCTCCAGGCACCCTGACCTCTCCCCAGGGATCCTGTCCATTGATACCATCCCCTCTCTCCTGGCACCCTGACCTCTCGACTGGAATCCTGTCCATTGATACCCTCCCCTCTCCTGGCACCCTGACCTCTCCCCGGGAATCCTGTCCATTGATACCCTCCCCTCTCTCCTGGTACCCTGACCTCTCCCCAGGGATCCTGTCCATTGATACCCTCCCCTCTCTCCTGGTACCCTAACCTCTGCTGGGATCCTGTCCATTGATACCCTCCCCTCTCTCCTGGTACCCTGACCTCTGCTGGGATCCTGTCCATTGATACCCTCCCCTCTCTCCTGGCACCCTGACCTCTCCCCAGGGATCCTGTCCATTGATACCCTCCCCTCTCTCCTGGTACCCTGACCTCTGCTGGGATCCTGTCCATTGATACCCTCCCCTCTCTCCTGATACCCTGACCTCTGCTGGGATCCTGTCCATTGATACCCTCCCCTCTCTCCTGGCACCCTGACCTCTCCCCAGGGATCCTGTCCATTGATACCCTCCCCTCTCTCCTGGTACCAAGACCTCTGCTGGGATCCTGTCCATTGATACCCTCCCCTCTCTCCTGGTACCCTGACCTCTGCTGGGATCCTGTCCATTGATACTCTCCCCTCTCTCCTGGCACCCTGACCTCTCCCCAGGGATCCTGTCCATTGATACCCTCCCCTCTCTCCTGGTACCAAGACCTCTGCTGGGATCCTGTCCATTGATACCCTCCCCTCTCTCCTGGTACCCTGACCTCTGCTGGGATCCTGTCCATTGATACGCTCCCCTCTCTCCTGGTACCCTGACCTCTCCCCAGGGATCCTGTCCATTGATACCCTCCCCTCTCTCCTGGTACCCTGACCTCTCCCCAGCGATCCTGTCCATTGATACCCTCCCCTCTCTCCTGGCACCCTGACCTCTCCCCAGGGATCCTGTCCATTGATATCCTCCCCTCTCTCCGTAGATAGACCCTGTCATCTCTCCTTTGACCCTGTCCACTGGTACATTTCCCTCTCTTCTCTCTTTTGAATAAAACACTACATTATATGGAGTTTATCAGGGTTTTTATGGTAGATTTGAAACTATATAATTCTATTTATTTGCCATATGAAAAAAAGCTATAATAAACACAAAATTCCCCCCAAAATGAAACCCTGAACATCAGAAATCCTATATGAGACAATTAGCATCTGTTGATGAGAGATCATAATATTACCTTCTGCAGATACAGGAATATATACAGTTACCAATTGCAGATTGCATATAATCCTGTGAAGAGATATTACAGGTAAGCCAACTGCACATGCTGGGAGGTGTTGTTCAGACCTAGAGATTGCCTATGAATTGGTTAGAGCAGTAATGTCTTTAGTGCAATGATCCATACTCACAAGCCCCTCAGCTTGACACATACAGACCTGAAAACAAAGAGACATTTCCATGGCTTTACCCTTAGCCATCACCTTCATATAAGAGAGTTTTTCACTTTCAATCTGACAGAAAATCAATGGGTATTGTTTTGCACATTGAGTTTAATTCTTAAATACGGTCTTATAATGTCAGATCACATCCTACATGAGACTGAGGCAAGTGTCTGTGATGGGTTAAGCAATAAGCGCAGCCATCTTTGATGTGCGCTATAGTAGTAACCCTCAGGGCACAGCCAGAGGAGTGCCCGCTCTGGAAGGCTAACTTCCCTATTTTGTAAAAGAGATCACCGGGGCCTACATTCATATGGCGTGTTCCGTGTAGCATGGTAGAACGGTTGTCATGGTAACTGTCAGAACATGTGAACTCTGGGCATCTTGCAAAGAGATGGGTGAAGATCTTCTGCTTTTGCTGCAGGGATTTAACCCTTGCGCTAATGAAGACTATTCATTGCAGGGTGGGGACGTCCTAATATGCGGAAGCAAGTAAATCAACAGGCCAACATGTAATAAGCCTTGAACGCTTATTTAATATGGGGTCTTTTTTTTTCTAGTGCAAAGCCTGAATACCAGATTTGCAGCAGGCAGACGTATTTATTAATGTATGCAAAGGACCAACTAAAATCTTGCTTTGCAGTAATAAAAAAAAAAAGTTCTTAAATACTGCTGCCCACATGTTTGCTTAAGCTGTGTACACACTACAGAATTTTCCACCAACTTTTTATGGCGATCGATTTTACATCCGATCTATGGTCCGATCGCTCGGTCCATGGGCTGCATACACTCTAGCCTTGTTTTAGACGATAAAGGGATGAGCGGACGTCCCTTTAGCGACTTTTTACAGCCATGTTGTCCTGAGCAATGACTGTAATTTCGTACTCACTGTTGTGGATCGACCGGAAGTTTATACACACTACACAACGGAAACGAGATTGGAACGAAAATATTTAACAATACGACCAATCAAATGAGGCGAGAATCGTCCATTTGGGCAGACTTTCGACCATCGTGTCACTACACACACTGACCCGACTTTTGAACGAGCGGTCGCATGTCGGCTAGTTGAGCCGATTATTGGACAAAAACCCTGTAGTGTGTACCTAGCTTTAGGCTGGACAAGGGGCGATTAGATCTTTGTCCTGTGCAGCCACTCATGTGCAGTTGGCTGATTTGTGTAGATACTTATACACATACTTTCAGTTCTGATTTTACACCCTCCCCCACTCCTTGATCACATCTGAATGTTTTCCATCAGATTGTTGATTGGGATCGACAACCTGGCACCCCAATTATATGGACAAGTTAAGACTTGGGGGGGGGGGGGGGTAAATGTATCAAGCTGAGAGTTTTCCGGCGTGTTTGAAAAGTGGAGATGTTTCCTATAGCAACCAATCAAATTCTAGCTGTCATTTTGTAGAATGTACAAAATAAATGATAACTAGAATCTGATTGGTTTTTCAAACCCGCCGGAAAACTCTCAGCTTGATACATTTACCCTTATATTTGTATTTTAATCAAGGAAGAGAGTAAAAGCTGGATGCACACCAGATTCACATACACACAAGGATTTTGGCAGATACACACTGAATTCACACAAACACCCAGATCCATTCTAAATTCATATATACACCCGAATTCATACTAGTGTACACCTGGATTTTTTTGCAACTTTCGTGTAGATCCGTGTGTGTGTGTGTGTGTGAGAATTTAATATGGATCCAGTTTTCTCTGTGAATTTAGTGTGGATCCGGGTGTGTGTGTGTGAATTTAGTGTAGATCTGGGGGGGTGTGTGTGAATTTAGCATGGATCTAGGCTTGTGGGTGAATTTAGTGTGGGATCTAGAGTTGTGTGTGGATCTGGGTGTGTATGTGAATTTAGTGTAGATCTGTGTGTGTGTGTGAATTTAGTATGGATCTATTTTTGTGGGTGAATTTAGTGTGGATCCAGCTTTTTCTGTGAATTTAGTGTGGATCTAGTTGCGTGTGAATTTAGTATGGATCTGGCTTTTTGTGTGGATCCGGATGTTTGTGTAAATTTATTGTGGATCCAGTATGAAGTGATGTGAGTAAGTTCTCTGTACAGTGCTGCAGAATTACTGGTGCTATATAAATAGCTGATAATGATGATCCATATTTGCATACTCTCCAGGATTTCCCGGGAGGCTCCCGAATTTTAGGGAGTCCTCCCGGATGAGTAGGCAAACCTCCCGGATTCGCCAAAATTTATGGCATTGAATGATGGGGCGCCCCTGCTATTTAATGCCGTGAATTTCAGCATTTTTATAGCGGGGGGCGGAACTATGGTATTGCGATGATGTCACCACACGCCCCCTCCTACCCCCTGTCACATGACTTTTTCCCTGGGATTTCCCGAGTGAGACGTTTTGAAAGTTGGCATGTATGTAATAATCTAGCTTTTACCCTCTCCCCAATAAAACCACCAATTTCTTTGATAACGCTCCACCTTAAGACAAATAAAACATTCCCGGGTTTATATTTTCCTATCTGATATTATTATTTACAGACCACTATATGGAGCGTATCTAATTACTGCCTCCACAGCTTTATTTTTGGGTGACAAGACGTATGCATGTAGCGGAACGTGTGACAGAAGGTTTAAGTGGCAGATGGTGTAAATGTGTTTATTTGCCTTCATCATCATCAGAAACATCAAAGAGACACCGAGTTGGAAGAGCCAAAGTACAGTTGTCATAATAATATTAAACAAGGTTATATTAAAAAATGGCAGTGTTCCGCCCTTCCATCCATCTCTCTCCTGTCACCCTGTCTACCGAATAACAGAGTTTGTTCACTTCTTCCCTTCTGCAGAAGGACAAGAGGGACACGTCTAACTTTGACAAGGAATTCACCCGCCAGCCCGTGGAGCTCACCCCCACGGACAAACTATTTATCATGAACCTGGATCAGAACGAGTTTGCCGGATTCTCGTACACAAACCCGGAGTTTGTTATCAATGTGTAGCAGGAAGATAAGAGTCTCGTCATTTCACGCACAGGAAATCTGCAGCCCCGAGTATGATATGGTGGGTTGGGCCTCACTTTTAAATCCAGCGGTGTTGCGATGCAGGACCCTTGGGCAGCTCACATACCGGGAACTACATATTAATCCCTTTTTTTTTATGCAATTAAGGCAGCCCTGCCCAAGTTCCAGAATGCAGGCAGCCATGATGCCTCAAAAGTCACCTATTGTTTGGCTCCTCAAAAAATGTGAGTCTGTTCCTAGACCTCTCTGATTGGCTATTGAATCCAACATCATTTTGTAGTTTAGAGGGTATGGCTACATGTGTGTTTACTGTGTGATATAGATGTATTTGCATATACATATATGTAATCATACAGATATATTTTATTTGAGGTTGGAATGCTATAGCCTAAGGATGGGTACACACTACAGTGTTTTCTGCTGATTATCGGGCCAATCACATGGTAAACGAATGTTCGGCCCAATATCACAATAGTGTGTACACTGCAACGATAAACGGTTATTGTTCCAAAGTACATTGTATCGTTTGATTTTATTTTTAAACCGAGCTTAAAATCTCGTTCAATGATGGAACAATGTCGTTTCAATTCTGCAGTGTGTAAGCACTCAGGATCGGCAGTGTCCATAGATCTCTATGGAGTCTGCAGAGTCACCATCTTTTCAGCTGATGGTTATGACAGATGAAGAGCACAGATCTGATGGTAAAACGTGTATAGTGTGCGCACATGAATCGGCTGCTGATCTGGACTTTTTCTTGTTTTTCAGTCGTTGGTAAAGATGTCAGCTATGTCGCATTGGGGAGAATAAATTATGTAGTGTGTACCCAGCCTAACACAAATCTCGTTAGTAAAATACCTGCAGATCCTACTTCTAATTAGCGAGATGGTGCAGCTGTAGAGTGGGGTCATTTCTATAACACACAACTCTTCAGGTTTTCAAGAAGCAATTCAAGCATATATATACTTATATATTTTTCTTTTCAATAAGCATAGAGTCCTCAGATCAGTCATGCATAGACTCTGCATTCCTTCCTTTAAGTATCTTAGATCCTGTGAAATGTATTACTTTTGCACGATCAGGATCCTGAACGCGCGTGAAAGTTAATGGGGAAAAAAAAAAACATTTTTAGGGTAGCGTTTAAAAGAAAAAGAAAGAAAAACTGTAGATTTATAAAATACGAAATGTTTGCATGCTTTTTATGTTATTCACTATTAGGATTTTTTCTCTCAACCTAAAATCTAGATTATTTTATTGGACATTACCTATATTTTACCTCACTTCTTGCATACCTGTACTGTCATGCAATGATGTTAACATATATACTATATAATTAAATACAAAATAATTACCTATATTTTTATAGTGCATTAAAGTATTCCTGTAATTGCCAGAGAGCCACATGTGTGCGCAAAACAAGACTTTGAGGTGGATTTACTAAACGTTCTTAAAAGGAAAAGTGGAGGTGTTGCCAATCAGATTCTAGCTGTCATTTTCAAGAAGGTACTGTATAAATGGTAGCTGGAGTCTGATTGCTTGCTATGCGCAACAACTCCACTTTTCTTTTTTTAGATGGGAGAGTAAATCTACTCCTTTGTCTCATTTTAAAGATATATGCCAATATATAAGGGAAGCAGACATATTTTGGGCTAAAAATATATTCAAGGGCATGCAGCCTATAGCAGGCTAACCTGTGACACTCCAGGTGTTGTGAAACTACAAGTCCCAGCATGCTTTGCCAATATATAGCAGCTTATTGCTGGAAGGGTATGCTGGGACTTGTAGTTTCACAACACCTGGAGTGTCACAGGTTAGCCAACACTGGCCTATAGCATTACCAAGAACCAAAGAGATACCAAAGGTATTTTACAACTACTGTTTGAGGCGTTAGGTCCTAGATAATACATAGACTTCGTTTCTCATGCATATTGGGGGAGCCCACAAAAAGCGGTCTCCGATGGACTGTATTTCATGTGTTCTCTGTCAAACACAATTGTTTTGTTTTCAGCGTTCATGGTTTCAATTTTTTATTTTTTTTTAAGATACTAGAGTTGCTGTTGAATCTGTCTCCTTTGTCATCTGTATAGGATGCCACTGGCATCACGAGGGGCTGTTGGGTAATAGAGAATGAGGAAAAGGAAAACAATGGTATATAATTAAAAGTAAGTTATGGGAAAAAGAAATACCCGGCTGTACTATATTACAGGTAGTTATTACGTGCTACTAAATCTGACAGAGTAAATTAATTGTGACAGATCCTCTTTGGGGCTAGAGTAATAAAGGCAGTGATATTATCACTGGTTCTATACAAGCTAATGAAAGCCTATTACATTATGAAGAGTTCTCAGCTGTCAGTAACCTGACTTAATTATCTCGGAACGAACACATATTTAATTCTCCCCCTGAGCATTTTCAGGTTAGACGAGCTCCAAGCCCACACGAGATGAAACAAGAAATACCGGTGGTATTATAAAGTGTGTAGGATTCTACTTGTATTCTATTAATGGAAAACCTGATCATGGTAGAACTGAGGTAGCCAGCTGTGGTGGAACTAGAAGTCCCAGCATGACATGCCAGACAGATGCTGAGATTTGTGGTTTAACAACAGCTTGAGACAGGTTGTTTAAGCTTGTTCTTAAAAACAACAACAAAAACTGTCTGGGCAAGCTGAGACTTGTTGTCCCACAAGACCACAGGTTGCACGAGCATTTTATGATGCGCATTATAAGTATTATTATTATTATTGGAGATTAATTTATAGATGGAATAGAACATTGCAAATGGTTTCAGTGGTTACGATCATAGACAGCCTAAGACGTCCGTTTGGGATTATTGGGGGTGTTTGGGGATAACTATCTGTCCTGTTTAATGCAATAATATTTTGGTGTATTGATATTTCTTCTGCTAACTGGTACCCAACCTGCACTGATAAAGTGCTAATAAAGCTGCTCTACATGACCACAAGATGGCGATGTAGAGCTTTCCATTTAAACCACATATTTACTGTATAATATAATTTGTGGACTATACAAGGGCAGCATTTGTATGTACTAATACGATTCCCAATTCTGAATAAGCATTGTAATCTGTGTGTATATTGTATATATGCCATGCCTGTATCAAACATGTGATTTGTCATTTTGCAAAAAGTGTGGCATGCTGCCCACAAAAATCCTATGTTCGCACCTGTGATAATTTCTGTTTAATATACTTATTGTGCCATAGAGTTTTCATTTTAAATTTCTCCCTCCAAAATCCATCTCTTGCGAGTTAGTCTTAGTCAACCTGTGGCTGCCAGGTCATGCTGGAATTAGTAGTTTAGGAAAAGTTATTTTTCACATATGATTATTTTTTTCATATGAAATTGCTCCTAACCCTATTTTTTATTTTTTTTATTTCAATTTTCTTACTTATTTAAGTTTTGAAACCACACACACAATATTCCGACTGCTTTGTAGCAGTGTTGGTGTTTTGTAGATAACATGTTCTTTTCAGGTGGCTAAAAATTCCATAGGTCTGTACACCGATATAGGCTGCTCTTAGAGTAGGAGACTGATTCAAACACTAAATTATTTTTAAAGAAAGAACAAGGAAATAGAGAGGAAATTAAGTAACTTAAAATGTGACCTCCATCTAGAGGTAACTATGTTATCGCCACACTCAAATCTGGGCGCTAACACTAAATTAATGGGGGAAATTTGCACACTTAAGGGCATATTCAATTGTTGGCGTTACATGTAAAAGTAACGCGGCGTGCACACTATTACCGTCATTACGGTAATAGTGCGTGTAAATACCGTTATTACAGTACCCTTCACGCTGGATTTCAGGGAGCTGCAAGCTGAAATCCGACTTAGTATTACCGTAATAACGATAATACTTTTAACGCTGTGGGAAACGGCAACAATTGAATATGCCCCTTAATCATACTTACCAACTCCCGGAAACTTGTTTCCGAGAGAGGGGGCGTGACTGGAGGGCGGGAGGGGGCGGGACGAGGCCAATCGCGTTATTTTGGCCCGCCCCCCGTGAAAACGTAATTTGCGTCGCAGGGGCGGGGCCAAAATCCCTGCCGCCCTCCAAAATGGAGGGATTCACCGAGAATCGCGTCAAATGACGCGATTCTCGGTGAGATTGGGATGCAGGAGAAATGCCAGCTTGCCCGGGAGCCCGGGAGACTGACCCGAATTTCGGGAGTCTCCCGGACTTTCCGGGAGAGTTGGCATGTATGCCCTTAATGTCCTGTACAAAATGTATATATATTTTAGAATACAGCTTTCCATTAGTGATCGCAACCTTTTTGCTTGACTAGCGTTAAACACGGGTGATACATCTCTATAATATGCAATATCAAAACCTGGGATAAGCAGCTGTATTTCACTGGGAATCAATATACAGGCAGCTCTGTACCACACAACACCAGATTTTGGAGACAAACGGCATGATTGAATGGCGTTATTTTAGCCTCTGCCACCATGGCAAAATGACATTTATGCACCGTTGTGAGGGTGGAGCCAAAATGATGTGATTGGCTGCGGCCTACACCCCTCCATCCTCACACTTCACCTCCCTCAGGGATCTCCCAGGTGCGTATGGCATATAGTGGCTTTACTTCCCCATTAAGAGATTTTAACTTTAGAATTGGTCACATAAGACCCCAATCATAGGAGCTTTGAAAAATGATTGCTAACCCCCCTCCTCAATGCCATATATAGAAATGGTTAACGCAAATATTGGAGGTGGCTCCCACATAACTGGCTCACATTGCCCCAAGCACAACTTTTCCTAGGGGGAGCTTCAAAATATTTCAAACCGTTATCATTCTCTACCAAGGGGGATCTTTAGCATGAATATCTATTTTCTCAGAATTTTACTTAAATTGGACTTGTCAACTACATTACAGATGTGGTTTGAGCCTATATTTATGGGAATACAGTTATTCAATTCACTAGGAACAGCACTTCAACGAATATTGGCCTATCGATCCACAAGGGACCAGTGACAACAGTCTCACAATGGCTGCTTCCACGGTGTGCAGCTAATAAGTATACTTTGATTTGGGCAGCACGGTGGCTAATTGGTTAGCACTTCTGCCTCACAGCGCTGGGGTCATGAGTTCAATTCCCGACCATGGCCTTATCTGTGTGGAGTTTGTATGTTCTCCCCGTGTTTGCGTGGGTTTCCTCCAGGTGCTCTGGTTTCCTCCCACACGCCAAAAACATACTAGTAGGTTAATTGGCTGCTATCAAAATTGACCCTAGTCTGTGTGTATGTCTGTGTGTGTATGTCTGTGTGTGTGTGTATGTGTGTTAGGGAATTTAGACTGTAA